>NW_024582956.1:34452-46110 GCF_018398535.1 Haplochromis burtoni | reverse complement strand
TGTGTGTGTGTGTGTGTGTGTGTGTGTGTGTGTGTGTGTGTGTGTGTGTGTGTGTGTTACTCAGCCATTGACCTGTGTGCTGAGGGAAAGCACGACTGTGAGCAGATCTGTGTCAGCTCTCCGGGCGTTTTCAGCTGTGACTGTAACAAAGGATTCAAACTCAACAAGGACAAGAAGACCTGCACAAGTCAGTGAATCTCCCATGAAAACCCTGCTTGTGTTTATTACATAGTGCACCCGATAAAAATGTTTGTTTTACTGTTTGCTTCCAAACAGTGAAAAAAAAAAAAAAGGGGGGGGGGGCACTAAAAGATGTCACTGAGCTGCTGATTCGCTCTGTTAGGCCAACCAAAGGTGCTGAGTTCAGCTCTCCATTGATGGATGGATATAAATTCTAGATACATTTCTTATGGAACTACTTGTTATCCAAGCAAAGTTATTTCGCACACTTTAATGAGGACTGGCATGTTCATTTAGTTTGTAATATCATCCTCTACATTAAACAAACAGGCAGGAACGGGCTGATGGAGCTCTGCTGCTTAATGGCCGTGGTGTCGATTCCCAGGTTGACACCATGTGTGAAGGCTGCTCGATTAATCACATTTTAATTCAGTTTTCAGTGATTATGAAAACAAAACAGTTTCTTATAGGTCAGCTTTAGTTTGTTTTATAAATCTTGTGCATTTGTTCCTTTTACATACTGTTTACTTACTCGAGCCTTTCGATGAACAGCATCAATTCTTCAAAAGGTTTGTGTAGGTGAACATATGGAAGGATTAATGAGGAGGTGGTTTTCACCATAATCTAGCAGCAAAGATAAGTGTTGACCTCCCCGAGGTCAAGTCTTCCACACCTGTTCACTAAGCCTTTAGTTGTTGTGCATTACTTGCGGGTGAACAGTTTTTTGCATGTGTCTCTCTGCTATGGTGTAATATGTGCTTTCTGTCTGTGTGTTGTCAGACATGAACATGTGTAACACAGTGGAGCACGGCTGTGAGTACCAGTGTGTGAGCACTCCAGGCTCTTATCACTGCATCTGCCCCGAGGGACAGCTGCTACAGGACGACGGCAAGAGCTGCGGCAGTAAGTCATCATCTGTGCAAATGCACAATCCTCTGACCTGTTTCAGCAGCCCTGAGTTAGTTTAAGAAACTCAGCAGAGAGAAACTGTGCAGAGAGAGCTGCTTCAGGATTAAGATGCTAGCTCCTGTGTGAACCAGCAGAAATGCTGCAGGTGTGGGGAAAAAGACTGAAAAAACTTCAGAAAAAATGCTGTCTTTTTATTAAATCAGTCTACGACAACAAAGCTCAAAGATAAATGATTAACCTGCACTGCTGAGCTTCACTATATTTTAAGCCAAAGCATAAGAAATGTATTAAAGAGGAGGATAAAGATTCAGGGCATTTCAGTGGCAGCTGGACGTTGATCAGGTGACTCTCAGTGAAAGGAAAAAACATTCAGGCCCCGAGCAGAGGTTACGTCTCAGGAAAGGAAATAAAGATGTACAATGATCTCAAACTGATGTTAAAAACAGCTCAGTTATGTCTGGATGAAACGAGCTGGACAAAGATGTTGGGATTGTTTTATTCCTCCTGGGAGGGCGAGCGAATACCAGTGTACCTGCCAGTAAGCTTCACATCACATTCTGAGGCAGAGAGACAGCAGCTGGAACTGCAGCAAAAGCTGGTTCTACAAAGTATTGACTCAGGGGGCTGAATAATTACGCACACCCCACTTTGCAGTTATTTATTTGTAAAAGCTGTTTGGACTCATGTCTGATTTTCGTTCCACTTCTCACGTGTGCACCACTTTGTGTTGGTCTTTCACGTGGAATTCCAATAACATTGATTCATGTTTGTGGCTGTAATGTGACAAAATGTGGAAAAGTTCAAGGGGGCCGAATACTTTTGCAAGCCACTGTATCATCGCTTCAAGAGCTACGCTCCAAACCTGCTTTCCAACTGCTGCAGACATCTGAGAGCAATCCTTAGTCACTATGACGACAACAACAATAATATTATTAAAAATATTAATAATAACTCAGTAAAACTGAGCTTCCTTACCCTGTTTTGTTTTGTTCATTTTATTTCAATGACGTAAACAGTACAAAAGTTCACCTTGGAAAAAGAAAAGAAAAAAGAAAATAATACCCAAAATAAAGCAAAAATGCTCTTCAGCATCGCTCCAGCTTTTCTGAGCTTTTCTGGAAGAAGCTCACTCTTATTTAATCAGTTTGTATTGATCCAACTTCCTTACTGACATAAACTGTGATGACAACAACATACGTCTCCCTAATAGCAGAATATATACACGATGTAAAATCCAGTGATTATACATTCAGCTCCATAACTTTACCTCCACACAAACTGAGTAACTCCACTTTTGGAAAGTTACTAGTAAACTCTGCAGCTCTGCCCACTGCAGTGACTCATGTCACATTTTTTACTGTGGTATTTGTGTTGCAGTGTTTGTTTAGTATTTCATGTCTTGATTTCTTTAATCATATTTTTCACAGTGAAATAAATTAAATAATTAAACCTCCCGTCCTTCGTTTGTCTCGTTCTTCTTCAGCCTGCAAGTCTGCAAACATCGACCTGGTGCTTCTGATCGACGGCTCAAAGAGTGTCCGCCCTCAAAACTTTGAGCTTGTCAAAAAGTTTGTTAACCAGGTTGGAAGTATTTTCTAACACACTGAGTATTTTACTGCCAAATTGCAGTATTATTTCACATGTCCATACCTGCACATGCAGGACGGTCACAGAATAAAACAATGCCATCAAATATGAATTACTGCAGGAGGAAGAAATCTTGTTTTGGCTCCAGAAATAATAAACTAAAACAACATGTCCTGGACATTCAGCAAAAAGATATTTTACATATTAAATCTTAGGTAGTGATACTTCTTGACATCTTTGTCTGATATCTTAAAAACTATCAAATAATGTTAAAATAATAAAATGCTGAATATTAATCACCTCACCTGGGTCCCTGCAGGTCGTCGACTCTCTGGACGTGTCTGCTCACGGTACCAGAGTCGGTCTGGTTCAGTACTCGAGCCGGGTCAGGACCGAGTTTCCCCTCAACATGTACCACACAGCTGATGAGATCAAAGCTGCAGTCATGAAGGTAGTGCTTCTGTTTGTTTGTTTGTTTGTTTGTTTGTTTGTTTGTTTGTTGTAGCCGTGACAGACAGTTTGAAACATCAAGCAGTGGAAGTAACTTAAACCTGCATTCTTGCTAATGGCCAGCAGGGGGCAGTTCTTGCTTCTTCCTAAAGAAGTCCAGCTGTAAAGTGAATGAGAGAAGTTATCCCGCTGATCTGTGACACACAGGTGGCGCCAGTATTGTGAGATTGTAATACTTGCGTGATGCTTAAAGTCAACATAAAGATTCATGTACAGGCATATTTTACATATACATACAGACCCTCAGCAGTGAACTGCAGTTAATGAAATCCTGAATAAAAGATGAAATTGGCACCATGTTTGGGCCCTGCTCAAGTAACACGACTCGAAATGTTGTTACTGTCCATGTTCAGGTTGAATACATGGAGAAAGGTACGATGACCGGCCTGGCCCTGAAGCACATGCTGGAAAACAGCTTCTCTGAGGCAGAAGGCGCTCGTCCTCTGAGCCGCAACATTCCACGAATCGGGCTGGTTTTCACAGACGGGCGCTCCCAGGATGACATCACCGAGTACGCCAAGAAGGCCAAAGAAGCCGGTAAGACCCAGGATGATAATAACAGCATCTGTAGCTCAGTGTCTGAATCAAGCAGTGCAGCAGTTATCATGTGACCCAGCACCTGTGCATGTACGCAGGCATCACCATGTACGCGGTGGGTGTTGGAAAAGCGGTGGAAGATGAGCTCCGTGAGATCGCGTCTGAGCCTGTGGAGAAGCATTTCTATTACACCACTGACTTCACCGCCATCAGCACCATTGCTGAAAACCTCAAACTCAATGTCTGCCCAGGTAACATGCTTTTCATAAAGAGATGAAGAATGTGCAAACAATGCATTAAATCCTGGCCTTGGGAGAGTGCTGTGTTTTTAATCCTCTTTAAGTTTTTAATATTTTTTTAATACTTAAATTGGTTTTAAACAGGAAAAACATCCTGAAAGTAAGAGAGGATCCTCCCCAAGAGGATAATTATATAAAAATCGGTGCTCTTTTTTTTTTTACTACTGTGGTTTAAAAATCTTCTCTACTGAATCCTTCGGTTCATGCAGCTTATATAATGGTGAAGGTCATTGGTTGATTGCACAAATAAAGCACATTACAACCTTTTATACACTTAGAGAAGAGTTTTGTACCATAAACAGCTGAAATTGATAACATTCATCATTTTAATAACAAAAGATTTTGGTCAAAGCTTCAGCAGGACTTTCATGTGATGGTTTGTGTGGTTTTTACTGGTAATTCATTGTAACAATGTCTTTTCTTTGTCGCCCTCTGCTGACAGAATTACAACATGACAATTGCAGAAAAAGAGCACTAAAAACAAAGCAGTTACAAAACATTTTTCCTGAGTGTAATAATACTGTACCGAACATTAAATCCTCGGGTTAAAAAAATAATAATAGTACTTTATTGGTTTGGAGCTCTAAGTAGACATTAAAGCTAAACAGGTAAAAACTGCAGCACTTCATCGCATCTTATGAGCAATGTCTGCACCTTCAAGATAACTGAAATTAACACAATGTATATACAGATAAAGAATATTATATATATTCAAATATTTTTCCTTCTGCAGAGGAGAGTCAGGGCGAGATTGAGGTGAAGGACCCCTGTGCATGTGAAAGTCTGGTGGAGTTCCAGCAGGCCACTATGAACAGCCTGGAGCAGGTCACACAGAAACATATCCTTTAAAACAAAAAACACATAATATCAGGTAATTCTGTACCTTCAGGTAAAGACTCCAATGTCTTTGCATATTAAATCTCTTGTTATTGCTCTGGGTGTTTTTTATTAACGTGATATCTGTTGTTTGCTTCCCCGTGACTTCGGCTTAGAAGCTGAAAGTTTTTGGGGTGCTCAGCATGCATGTGACCCCACCCACCTCTGCGCTCTCTGTACCAGCTTTTGCTTCTTCTGCTACATACAGAATACAGTGAGTGTGTATGTGTGCATGTTAAGTACTTATGATTCCTTAATGACGTGTCCACTGGCTGGGATGACCGCGCGCCTGGAACAGCTGGAGAACCAGCTTTTCTCCAGGAAGTGATCTGTTGACTTCTGAGCGAGCACAATGGGACGAAGAGGAAGAAGAACAAACTAAAGCTTGATTTATAGAACTGCGGTAAATCTACCCCATAGCTACAGCGTAGCCTCGCGTCCTAGCACAAAGCCTGAGAACAGGCTAACGTGTTTGGTCTGCTTGGTAGTAAACTGCTGTGTAATGGCAGTATTTTGATTCAGAAGAATAAAGTATCCCTGGAACTAAATTGAATCGGTTGTAATAATATTGAACTTGCTTAAAATGCAGTAGCTATATTCAGCCAAAGTAAGCACGCTGGTTTTTAGATTTGCTGTGACAAATTCAGGTTCAGACTCTAATCAGTTCTGAAATCTCCCGTCCTGCGTTTCTGTGGAAAGAGCTGTTGTTCAACATTTATTAGCTTCAAGACCAACGAAAGATCTCTGGGGAGATTGAACACAGGACGATAAATCAAGCTTTGAGAAGAGTTCGGCACATTCCGACACACCAAATCCTCCAAATCAGCCTTCCTGGCAAAAGTGTTTCCACTCTACGACATTTTTCCAAGTAAAGGTGCTCTTATACAACAAACGGTCATAAAACACATGGATTTGATATTTCAGGTTCCCCATGACATCTGTTACCTCTGCCATTTTCTTTTTGGGGATATTTGTGTTTAACACAGTTTGCATAAAAAATGAACATCTGAAAAGTGAAGCTAATAGAGAATTGCCTTAAATCTACGCCTCACTTGATCTATGACCTCAGTTAACCCTCACATGATGAGTTCATGGTCAAAAAAACGAGTTTACTGTATGTAGTAAATATCAGCACGAACATGATTCAGTAAAAATCTGAATTTTCTCACACACAGTGTTCATTCGTCGCCACCCATCATTCGCCTGTTCTTTATTTATACTTTGATCTCTTTTGTATGGTTTGTTAAATATGACGTGTTTATTACAGTTTGTTTTATTTTAATCAGCAGCAGAATGACAAAAAGTAATGAAGTGCTATTACCACTCTGAATATTAAAGTCCTTTGGGTCATTTTCAGTAAAGTCATTACATGCTTGCATGTAGACGGTAGATTTTTATCTTAGGCCTAAATGGTTAAAAGTGGTGAAGAGAAAACTGAGGTGTAGTTTTTTAAAAAGGGAATTTTAGATGTTTAAATATCACTATTCACCGAGGCTGTGGTCGAGTAAAGTAAATGTGAGCGCAGTGCAGGAATCAGTGCACAGAAATGTACTATGAATGAAGAAAGGTCACCCTAAAGGAATATTAAAAAAACTGAATTACAGTCATAAAGTCACTCTGTAAATGAACCACCTGAAGATTGTGTTGAATGTCTGTGTCTTATAATATATAAACGACTGCCACAAATTTATACCCCTTTGTATTTGAATCCCTGTATTTTTTGTATATTTTATAACAGGTTTACATTTTTTGTATTTTTCTAAGAAGTCTCTGTATTACAGCACAGACGACAATAAAGGAGTGAACTTTCATTTATTTGATGGTGTCAGTGAACTCCTGCAAAAGTTTTTATGCTCTCATTTCTTATGTACATCTGTGCTCTCTAGATACTCTCATGTTGCAAAGCCCAGCTGGTGGATCTAACCACTGCAATTAAACTACACCTCTAAAGTGTGTTTGAGGTGTTGGTGCTTACTGGAGCATTTCTGAGGCAGTTATCAGACAAATAGTATGCTTTACTGTGTTGTTGGTTCTTTACCAGAAAACAAGAAGGGAAGAAATCTGTGCTGCAGTTTAAGTCACTGAAAAGACATCTAAATATGTGAGGAGCAGCTGTTCATTTGGATTGCAGTCATCCCCACAGACGGTTTTTATTTGGTTAAATGTCCCACCACTTGTTCCTCTCTAAGGTTTATGTAAGTGAGTAAAAGATAAATGCCCCAGGCATGTGCAGTGAGCAAAGCAAATCTGGGATGATACAGATTGGGATGGCCCAGGCATCTATCTTTTACCCCTTGCAGCTGGATAGGGTAGTGGTGAGACTGCACGTCTTTGGAGCAGGAGTTGCAAGTTTGATTCCCACCCAGTATCCAGTAGGGGTCCTGGCTAGACCCCTCATACTAACCAAAAATCCCTGGAATGGCGCGGCTTTGTCTGCAGCCTGTCCTCAGCACAGACACGGATCATTTCACTACACATTGTACTGTATTGTATGATGTTGTATGTGACAAATAATAAAGCTTGTGTACACTGAAGCAGCAAACTGGAAACAACATTGACGGATCTTTAGGCCTAAGCCTTTAATACTCTGTTCAAAAGAGTTACAGGAAGCCTTTGAAAACACATCAGGTGGGAAAAACGATCATACTGGATATCCACACTGATATGGACTAATCAAGTTTACCTAAATTTCATTGCAACAAGTTAAAATGGGACTCAGTAGTTTGTACGGAGCCCCACGTGTTTGTAGACCAGAGCATGCACTGAATGAGAAGCACACAAACCTCTGGTGATGGTACACTGATGTGTCGTCCTGAAGGAGGTGGACTAACTAAGCAACCTCTGCGGGGTCCAGGCATCGCCTCATGCCATCAGCACTGACCCTGACCCTACTGAAGAAACAGTCAGAAGACCTGCTCAACCTCCATCATCAGGCACTTCCACCGCAGGTCCCGGTCACCTGCGCCTCCAGCAAGCTCAGCAATCATCTACCCAGTAACTTCCATTAACCTTCCTGTCGTGTTTGGGTCAAAATTAAAAAGCTCATAAATATTGTGTTTTACATCTGACTGCCTCGAGGCCTGAGGTCATCCTCCACACTGTGCACTTGAACATATGAAAGTGATGAGCATCTCCTTCGTTGAATTTTGAGTGTTTTAATAAACTTTGTTACATCTGTGCTGGTCGAAAGTGACCACCATAGAAAATGAATGGGAATGGGAAACTGAATTTGGTGATGAAAAAATGTTTCTTATGTTAATTTAAGAGTTGTTCAAACTGACCGGGAACACTAAAGTAAGGGGGGCGAGGGGTGAACACAACCGGAGGGTTAAGGAGCTATTAGGATAACTGGGCTTTTGTTGAAAAGCAAATCATATACAGAAAATTTGATACTTTCTGAGAGTGAAAATGTCATCCTAATGCCCTCCTGTCTCCAAGAATAAAGTTTTCATGTTTATGGCCTCATGGAAACTCTGGCAAAAGTTGTTTTTGGTTTTGCACAAAGGGAGTGAGACACAGAGGAACAAAGCCAAGTCCTCATGGGCGTCCATCAGCTGTTTAAAGAGCAGCTCCACAGGGATCAGTAATTGCTTTCAGTCACAGAGCATCATTATTGACAGTGACCTTCAGCACATTATCTCTATAGACTGGCATGAAAAACATGTTTGTTTTAAACAAAATCTGTCACAACTATCAACAAGTAAAGTTGTGAAATGATAAAACTTGGAAAATAACAGTAACAGTTACTGCTGCAACTTCTTCTTTTTCTTTTATTTGGACACTAGTCTAAAACCTGGAGACATATAAAGTGTTTCTAACAATAATTCTATTAATAAGTATCAGTGATCGTTTCTAATTTGTTCAGCTGAGTTACAGAATATGGAAATATGGATTTATTTGATGAAAGCAGAGAAATGAAAATGCTCTTAATGTTTTAAAGACACATTTGTCCTTGAATGTGATGATGATGATGATGCCTGAAGTTAAAAAAAAAGTTTCAAAGTCCTCTAAACTTTGTAGCAGCTGATTTCACAATAAAAGCTCATTAAACATATGAGCAATGAAGCTTTTCCCTCAGTGGGTTGTGAGTTGTCCACAGAGCCCGTCTGCAGAGATTTATTTATTTATCTTTTTGCTTTCAAACAATCTCATGTTTTCCATTGGGTATGCTCTACTTGTTTATAATTAACCAGAACAGCCATTTAAAGTAAATCATATCATTGTCTCAAATATCACAGATGGTACAGCGTACTCTAGTTCCAAAGTAATTGCAGAGTTGTTTAATGGCAATGATGAAAAACTCCCTCATAAGACATACCTAATAAATCCCTTTGATGCTGTGTATGTGAACTGCATGCTGGGTGCTGCATAACAAGCTTTCCCAGTGTGTGTGTGACCTTTAACGTCACGGCCTAATGAGGGCTGATGAGACTGTTGCTCATTCTGGAGCTTGCAGTGTGACTTGCTTCCTGAATACACAGAGGATCACTGAAAATGTCAAGATGTCCCAAAAGTCATCGCTGTGGAGCGCAGAACAAAGTCATACTTACAGGAAGTTTACTCAAGCAATATTGTAAGAAGTAGGGTTGGGTGTTTCAGAGAAGTCAGAATGGCTGTTTCTGAACTGGAAAACTGAGGAAAAAGAAAAGATGTCCCTAAATGAAATGTGCCATTCAAGGTTAAAGAAATGCCGCCGGAGCCTGAAGACAAACAAGAAAACTCAGAATTTTGAAGATTAAAGTCAAAAATTTGCGAAAATGAATATTTTGTAAGGATTGATTTATAAGACAGATAAACTGGAAATGCAAAAAGTAGAAGATGGTGGCTTGAACATAGCTTACTGTTTTTGTTGTTTTTTGTAACAGGCCTTTAAGAACTTAGAAATTTATTTATTTTCATTGTACAGTTGCCTTCACAGCACAAAGGTGCAAGAAAGTTCCCTTTCAGTTGATTCCCTCGGTACAACTCAGTGGTATGGGATATCACACCCTTGCATGTCCTGGCTGAAGAAATCTTTATTCACGGCTTTAAGACAGATGACACACGGCTCCGTCTGCACATATAACCGCTGTCATCGCAGTCATTGCTCAGTTCTTACGCTCTTCACCTTGCTGAGAACACCTCTGCTGTGTTGGGCTAGCCGTCTGCTGCTAGTTAGCTCCGGGGTCTGCCGACTTGAATTTAGCTTAACTGCCCCTGTTGGTGTTAGCCTCCACCACGCAGTTGGTGTGTAGGTTGCCCGCGGAGCGCAAATTTCGAGTTTTCCTGTGCAGCTTTTTGCTTTGCGTTTTGGAATGGACTCCAAACCAAAGCGAGCAAAGCAGAAATCTTCTGTTCGCCCCTGTCCTCAGGGATGCGGTTTGTCTTTGCACGACAGCGACCAGCCCGATGCCTGCCTTGTCTGCCTGGTTATTGTCCACGCTAGGTGAGCGTTGACGGAGCCTGAAGCCTGTGCGTTTTGTTGCCAGCAGGCCCTGAAAAGACGGGTGGAAAAAGTGCTGGGACGCTCGGCTGTCACACGGCATGACCCTCTCCTTTCCAGGACCGAGTATTATCCTGTCGCTGTCCCCGCAATTAGCTGGGCTGACCACATGGAATATGTTGATGGGTTAGCCAATGACCGGCTGGAACTATGCAGGAGCGCTGACGGAGTTCAGGCTGGGTTGAAGCCCGACATGCTGGACATCGGCCTGGACATCCATGGTTGCTCCATGAGCAGGAGAGCTCATTGTCGACCCAATGGGCCGCCAATGCTGCGCCGGTCTGCCACACTGACACCCTCTCTTTTTCCCCTTTTTTGTTTCGCCATGCTGCTTAAAAACTGCAGGTGGACTGGCCCTCTTCTCCACCAGCTCAGAAGCTGTTTTTTTTCTTCCCACTGGAGCCCGCAACAGCCAAAAACCACCTTCCCATGTTTCCAGACTTTGTGTGCGAGCTAACAGCATCATGGGACAAACCTCTGTCAACCCCCGTCACTGTGCCCAGCTATGTACAGCACATGGAGTTGGACGGCGCAGACAAGGCTAGCTTAGCTAACCGACCCCCTATGGAGCCGTCTCTGGCTGCTTATCTGGCCCCGTCCCATGACCATGGTGTCTGCGGCCATGCAACTCTGCTGTCCAATCACTGCAGATTCTCTGCTTCGCACCTGGAGAAGATTTGTCGGGCTCAGGCCAGCACAGCTCTGCCATGACCTCCGTCACCACGCTCCAGACGTGCTTGGATCTCTGGTTCGTGTTGACAGTCCGCTGGCACCTCTTCTTAACGAGGTCAGGGTCGCCATGAATTACATCCTCCGTGCATCACAAATGCTCAGGCAGAATGAGCTGGGTCAGGCAGGTGATGCATTCCCCTGCAAACACACTGGCTTCGACAGTTGTGGTCCAGAGGCACCTGCGGCTGACCCTCTCTGATGTCCCAGATAGGGACATGACTGTAAATCTGGACAAACCAGTGTCTGCGGCTGGGTTATTCCGACATTCACTTGAAGCCATTTAGACTAGATTTCATCTGAGGAAGAAGCAGACAGAAGCTCTGCGCGATTTCATCCCCAGACATCAGACGAAGACCAAGCCTGCAGCTAGCTCTCACAGGCCCGCCACTCCTCTGTCGACTGGCAAGAGACCGGCGCCCACTGCTGCAGTGGGTGTGCCGCCAGCGCAAGCACATCCTCCGAGTCAGTTGGCCTGGAGCAAAGGCCCACCATGGGGCCTCTGGCGGGACCCGACGCCCAGGAGGAAGAAGCCTCAGCCCTCCTAGC
>NW_024582956.1:0-34432 GCF_018398535.1 Haplochromis burtoni | reverse complement strand
GACAAACCTCTGTCAACCCCCGTCACTGTGCCCAGCTATGTACAGCACATGGAGTTGGACGGCGCAGACAAGGCTAGCTTAGCTAACCGACCCCCTATGGAGCCGTCTCTGGCTGCTTATCTGGCCCCGTCCCATGATCATGGTGTCTGCGGCCATGCAACTCTGCTGTCCAATCACTGCAGATTCTCTGCTTCGCACCTGGAGAAGATTTGTTGGGCTCAGGCCAGCACAGCTCTGCCATGACCTCCGTCACCACACTCCAGATGTACCAGCCAATGTGCCTGGTGGAGCTTGGATCTCTGGTTCGTGTTGACAGTCCGCTGGCACCTCTTCTTAACGAGGTCAGAGTCGCCATGAATTACATCCTCTGTGCGTCACAAATGCTCAGGCTGCAGGCAGAATGAGCTGGGTCAGGCAAGGTGATGCATTCCCCTGCAAACACACTGGCTTCGACAGTTGTGGTCCAGAGGCACCTGCGGCTGACCCTCTCTGATGTCCCAGATAGGGACATGACTGTAAATCTGGACAAACCAGTGTCTGCGGCTGGGTTATTCCGACATTCACTTGAAGCCATTTAGACTAGATTTCATCTGAGGAAGAAGCAGACAGAAGCTCTGCGCGATTTCATCCCCAGACATCAGACGAAGACCAAGCCTGCAGCTAGCTCTCACAGGCCCGCCACTTCTCTGTCGACTGGCAAGAGACCGGCGCCCACTGCTGCAGTGGGTGTGCCGCCAGCGCAAGCACAACCTTCGGTCCGAGCTCCACGTCAGTTGGCCTGGAGCAAAGGCCCACCATGGGGCCTCTGGCGGGACCCGACGCCCAGGAGGAAGAAGCCTCAGCCCTCCTAGCTGGTTCCAAGTGGAGAAGGGGTCCAACGGCAAGGAGATGCTGCTTTTACCCCTCTGTTGCCTCCAAAGAGGTTCCGCTTACTACATTATATAACTTTATAACACTTATCATTAATAAAAAGCATAGCATTATTGAGGCGCTGCAAATTATTTAATCTCAACAGGTGACTGCTAAGGGTCTGCCACCTAGTGTGATAGCGACAATTCATAGTGCTGGGCCCGTATCTACTAGACCCGCGCTTAAGTCCAGTGTCCCAAGCACTGGACTTGTCTTTGGTGCTGGAGGCCCTTTCTAGACCCAGTTTGAACCCATTGAGTTTGTGGATATGAAATTTCTCTCATATTACTGCATTACTTCTCGCTTTGGCTTCAGCAAAGCGAGTGGGTGACCTTCATGTGCTGTCTGTGCATCCCTCCTGCACACAGTTCTCTCCTGATGGCCAGAAGGTCGTATTGCGTCCAAATGCTGCCTATTTTCCCAAGATCATGCCTGCATCTTATAGCTCAATGGAGTTTGAGATGCTGAGCTTTTGCTCCCCTCCTTTTACATCTGAGGAGTAAAGGAGGATGCATTCTTTGTCCAGTGCTTGTGCTACGCACCTACATTGAGCGCACTCAGAATGTATGTTTATGCTACCAGCTGTTTGTCTGCTTTGCTTATCCAACTAGAAGTAGAGCTGTCTAAACAGAGGCTTTCCCACTGGATTATATAAGCTATCTCACTGAGATAGTCCCCTGTACTTTTTGAAAATTTTTCAAGCTTTTTAAATGACAAAATTTCAGTTCTGAGAGCATCTCTCTCATCTCAGTCATTGTTAGTTTCTGACCCAGTCCCTGAATGCTTGACTGGCTTTCAACAGTTTGAGCCACTGTCTTATTCTGATTTAATAGCTATAACTGATCATCTCAAAATCTCTAATCTCTCCCATGATATCCTTCCCTCTCATTTCCTTATGGAAGATATGCCCACTATTGGTCCCTGTATCCAACTTTTACTGAAACTATCACTGTCATTAGGTTGTGTACCGTCAGTATTTAAGCATTCTGTCTTTCAACCCATTATAAAGAAAAACAATCTTGACCCTAGTTCTCTAACTAATTACAGACTGATCTCCAAACTCCCTCCTATATCCAAAATTCTGGAAAAAGCGTCAATAAAACAACTTCAGACCTTTCCTGACACTAATGGTATCAATGAAAAATTTCAGTCTAAATTTAGACCTCGCCATAGCACTAAGACAGCACACTTTGGGTTTTTATTGATCTTCTTCTGAGCTTAGGATTCAAACTAGTTGGTTATTTCGTGGCTAGTTATGCCGTTTACCCCTATTGTTGTCTTATGC
This sequence comes from Haplochromis burtoni, assembly GCF_018398535.1. Classification (NCBI taxonomy): domain Eukaryota; kingdom Metazoa; phylum Chordata; class Actinopteri; order Cichliformes; family Cichlidae; genus Haplochromis; species Haplochromis burtoni. The sequence goes on along the minus strand of NW_024582956.1, from coordinate 32,238 downwards.
TATTGCTCTGACCGACTGTGAAGCACTTTGGTCAACTTTGTTGTATTATAATGTGCTATAGAAATACATTTTCATTTGATTTGATATTTAAGGATTTCTGGAATAATGGTATTAAAAGCCAATCTGAAATCAGTGAAGAACATCCTTACTGAATTCCCAAGATTCTCCAGGTGATGCAAAACAGAGAGATGGGCAGGGGAAATTGCATCCTTGGTGGACCTGTTTGCCTTAGGCTACAACCACACTAATGCGTTTTCGTTTGAAAAGGGTCTCCAGTCCAGACTGAGACGGCGTTTTCCTCAAGGAAAAACGCAGCGTTTTGAAAATGCTCTCGAAAACGCATACATTTCAAAACTGAGCAGCGGCGCAGCGTGGACACTCGAGAACACAGACTTTCTAAAACAATGACGCATTTAAGTCATGTGATGGAGTCATGTGACCAATTAACCAAAAATAGCGCAGGGCATTATACAGCAGTTGTTTTGATTGTTCTCAATTTTGACAGCCCTAAAAAAGAATATTATCAGTTTGCACATGGTCCAGATAGATGGAACCTTCCTTGTTCACTAGCATCTTCTTGGCTTAAAATACTTTATCTCTCCCTGCTGATGCTGAACGTATGCTGGTACTACAACTTCTGGATGTGGTAATTGGTAACTGTAACGACGCGATGTTAGAGTCGTCTTGAGATAAGAACTTTCTAACTTTTGATGTTTTTTAAGTGTCAAATTACAGCTGAATAACAGAAAGAGTTGCCTCAATGTATTTAATTTATTATGAGGTAAAGGCTCTGCAATAAAAGAGAACATCCCCAACTCAGGGAGGAGAAGCGTCTGGTGTGATCAGTAGGTAGTTGGGGAAAATGAGAGTGAGAGCGACAGGAAACACGACACAGAATCTGAATTTAATGATAACTAATTATTAAATGCAACATTGTGTATAAACGCATAGTAAGTCATAAAGAAACATTCAGCGCATCATGGGAAGCCCTCATCAGCCTATGCCTTTTCCAGCTGAATTAAGCGAGGGTTCATGGCCATCTGCTCCAACCCTAACTATAGTATAGGCTTGAAACTTTCCTCTTTGCTAAAGCATAAAAGTAAAGAAGGTGTTGGCCTTCTGAATCCAAACTGGAATCTGCTGCCATAGAAGAGGGGCCTGACAACTGAAGGCTCTGCCTCCCATTCTACTTTTAAATACTCTCGATCCACAAGTAAACCAGCAGTCTGAGAACAAAGTGCTCCAGTGGGGTGATACTGTCTTTAAGATGAGATGGAGTCTGATTATGATATTGAGGATGTCATGTGTCACTAAGGTGGACACAGAGAGCAGACCAACTCAAACACACAGTGCAGTCAAAATGCTTCATTTACAGTGATGCCACTAAGTGACTGCCTTAGGCAGTTAGTGACTGGCAAGAGCTTAACGAGAAAATAGTCTGAATATTTAGAGAGAATCTTACTGATTGTGGAACATACTCATTACACTTTTACAAAAGGCTCAGTTGGGGCCTGTGTAGGAGACATGGTTGGCTACAGATGTAGAGGTGTCCAGGTAAGCGGTGCTGAGTTTACATTGGCAAATAAGGGTGTTGAAGGTTAAAAAAAAAAGTTTTGGCAGAAGTCTTTCTGGAAGATCCTGGAAAAGCCTGCGAGCTGGATAGAGGGCTGGTAAGGAGGAAATGCAGAGAGTCCAGATTACAACTTTGTCTGACTTCGAGTTAGAATGTAACAACAAACGAAGATCAATCGAGGAATAGCTGTTACACCACTCCTTAAATAAAAGAGCCTGATTGACGCAGACAGTCCTTCGGTGTGCCAGGGAAACCTCATGGCCACATCTAGACACTGACCTCTTCCTAACCAAGGACAGCAAAACCCCAGCAAGCCTGGATCCTAAAAGAGAAGGATTCTGGATTTAACAGGGAGCCAGTAAAGGGAAGCCAGTATGGGAAAAATATGCTCCCTAATCCATGTCAGTACTCTCAGTGCATCATTTTGGATTGACAGATGACATTTTAGAGAATAGTAATGATAATAATTAATAGTAATGAATTACAACAGTCCCTCCTAGAATAAATGCATGACCTAGTGTTTCTAGACATCCACCAGTTAATGTCACCAGTGTAGCTGCTTAATTTGTGAACAGAAGTAAGATCAGAGAAATATGATCAATATAACTGTGTGTCGTCTGCATAAGAATGGTCGGATATATTATGAGTAAAGGTCAAAGAGTAATGGATCAAGAACTGACCCTTCGGGAACCCCTGATTGAATTTATATCTCTGCAAATCCAACATATTAGACATGATGGCAAGAAAAAGAAACTAAACTGTTACACCAACTAAAGCTTGAAGCCTTTAGATGAAAATGTCAAGATCAATAGCAGCAATGAAATCAGAAAAGACTAAAAAAGGACTGAAACTCAGTTTCAGTTTTTGCTAGTTTGATAAGAATGTGAGGAGGTGCTGGCTAAGATATTTTCTCTAATATTAGAAACTGGAAGAAAGTCTCAAATTGCTTGTCGTTGTAAAAAGAAATTGTTTGTTATCTGTATGTGTTGGATTGAATCATTTATGAAGTACTTAGAATAAAAAACAGAATTACGCTGATTAATTAACAGTGAGATAAGATTTACTGGCTAATATTATTTCATTGGTGTAACAATAAAGTGCATTTTATAGATTTTAAACTCAGTGTGTTCTTATGGTTTCTCTTTTAACAGTTAGCAGGGCGCATGTGGAGAAACCTCTGTAAAGAATTCTGTAGAGCAATTAGCATACTGCTCATTGGATTTATTACTTATAATGAACATAATAAACATTTTTTTACAGCCACTTTGTTTTTTCCTGAGCAGAAGAATTTTTGGCTGTCAAAATAGGCTTTTGGTTAGATTGTAAAAAACTGGACATCTATGCGAAGCTACTCCAGGCATGCCTGTCACAAAAAGGAAAAAAGAAAAATCACTGCATGCATGCATGTGCCAACCTGCAGTACATTGCACCTGTACACACAACCTTCAATCCTTAAAGGACCTCCAACCAACCAATATATAAAGTCTGATGTTGTGTTACAGTAGGGATCTAAATGCATAATAAACTCAGGTAGGCACTGCATCGCTTGCAATTTGTTAATGTATAAATGAATTACTAAAATACTTTAATGCATTCACGATACTTTAAAATCTTTTAGCTGTACTGTGACTTTGACTGTTTTTAGACATAGCTGATATTTACATTATACAAAAAAACCATATTAGGGTGAAATAGTAACAGATGTGAGATCTGCTGCCAAACTCTCATTGTTGGTATTTTCTAAATAAATGTCTAATGTGATTGTTGTTTTCTGTTGCAGGACATGCACTTATTCAAGTCCAGGGAAACGCGTCTGAGTTTGTTCCATTCATTCATTAAAAATGGTTAATAATCAAATAGCTTTTTTGTTTAAATAATTTGAATAACATATGTAAAGTTTAAAAGACTGAACATCTAATTGTCTTAGTTTTGCAAAGGTAAGTTTAATATTGCACGATGTTATTCATGAATCATGCTTTTTCTAACAGACAGACGGATCATCCTTTTTGCCGTGCAGGTTAGCTGCGCGATTATGCTGTATTTGTTTTTAATTCTAGATGGCTGTGCACTGATTTTTATCTTTCTATTCGATCCTCAAACTTGGGTGAGTACTTTTTTCTGTTTCGTTTTGAAAAGGAAAAAGTTCAGTTTCTTCTCCTAACAAAAGGTTATTATAGGTAACTAAAGCTAAGTTACAAAAGTCAAAATATAACATAGCAAGACATCATTTAAACTTGAAAACTCTTGAATGATACTTTGCACCTTAATTTTTTCAACATAGAAAGACAAAACAAAATAATCTTCCGTAAAAAAATAATAATGAAAACTAAAATACCTTTAATCTCAACAGTAACAGTAGTAAACATCTTGACCTGTAGTTTATTACAAAATTATATAAAATAAAAATAAATAGTAGAGACAATTGTCGATCGCTTCTAAAGTGTTTCTGTCACTGCTGGGTTGTTTTGCCACACCAGCTTTAACAGGATCTAACAATTACTGATTTAAAAATGATAAAATAATCAATCTTAAAAGATTCATTAAATCTCAGGTAAAGGATTTATTTTGGGTCATTAACATGATATATTTAAAAACATGTTTTTCAGCTTCTAAGAGATGAGCGCTTCGTATACCAATGAGACTGTGGTTGTAAACTATCGAGATGCTTTCCCCAAAGCTATGGTCAAGAATGTGATTGTTGTGGTTTTCTGCATCTCCATTAACTACATCAATGTAGCACTTCTTCAAACTTTCTGCAAACAACAGGTATGACATTTCTTTAATCACATGGAATAAAAAAAAATTTTTTGCACCATTTCCTTTTTTTTTTTTTTTTGAGGTTGTTGGATTGTTTTGTGTGTTTGTTTACCTATTTTTTTTTATCAGTGTTATTCCAAACAATATGGCTGATGTATTATACAGCAGGTCTTAGTTCCATTATTCACTCATTTTTCTAATGTAAGTACTAATTGCTTTTACTTTTCTTTACTTTTGTGTGATTTTCTTCCCATTCTTTAGATCTTTTACATGAATCCACGCTACATCCTGTTTTTCCACCTGGTACTTAACGATATGATCCAAGTAACACTGACCGTCATACTGTTTATCAGCAGCTACATCTTCTTCCAGATAAATGTCTCTGTCTGTTGTGTGCTCATCCTGCTTGCTCTTTTTGCCACTGAAAACACCCCTCTGAATCTGGCTTGCATGGCAGTGGAGTGCTACATTGCCATCTGCATCCCTCTTCGTCATGTCCAAATCTGCACGGTCAAAAGGACGTTAATGTTGATTGGTTTAATTTGGATGACCAGCATGCTGTCTGTTCTTCCTGATCTCTTCATCACCTTGGCCATAGAACCACTGGATTTCTATAATTCTCGTGTGTTTTGCCTCAGAGAAACAGTCTTTCGAAATCCCCACATCATCAAGAAGAGAGATATCACCTATATAGTCTATCTGGTTATTGTCTGGTTTATTATCTTTTTTACTTACTTCAAAATCCTGTTCACTGCAAAAGCAGCAAGTCAAGATGCTACAAAGGCCAGAAATACAATTATTCTCCATGGTTTTCAGGTGTTGTTGTGTATGTCAATATATGCTGAACCTTTGCTGAGGCAAGTCCTGCAGCAGTGGTTTCCTCAAAATTATTCAGACTCCCTTTTTGCTTGTTATATTCTCTTCCAGATCCTGCCACGAGCAATTAGTCCAATAGTCTATGGAGTAAGAGACAAAACTTACAGGAAGTATCTGAAAAGGTATTTGTTGTGTAAAATGAGTCTCTAGGAAATGCAGACTGATGGAGGCAGATGTGTTTTTTTTAACTTTAAAATTATTACACACAGTTTATTTCACTAATGATATGTAGTGTTGAAGATCAAGATCAATACTTTTTGAACTTCAGATTACAGATCTAATAATGATACATTAATCCTTATTAGATCTGTAATCTGAAGTTCCTATTTTGAAGTCTCAGCATTAGCCTATTAGATTTTTCAACATATTGTGTGTTACATAGTAAGCCCACCATTTACAATTTGTATTTTGCATTTCTATTTTCTTTTTTTGGTAAGGACTAACATTGCCGTCCACAAGTTATTGTTTAAAAATGTAGATGAAATAAAACAAAAAAAGTTCTATCAGACAATAACCACTTGATATCAGATGTTTTAGACTGATTTTTAATTCCTGTTTATCTCCATGCAGCTAAATCCTACACAAATAGTTGTCCAATCCAGTCATTAAGTCTGACGTCACTAGCCGTGTCTGGGCCTAAACTCCGCTGCATGTCCATATATCAAACGATCACTATGGCATTACTGAGAGTTGTATAAAGTCTTTCATCTCTAATAGAATGATCAGCGTTCTGCTCTACCAGGTGTAACAATTGAGTTTAACATCCAGGCATCCAACAGAGTTAGAAGTTAGCAGGCAGTTAGCTGGCTTGCTTCTATCTAAATACAATATAGCATGTCCTGACTGCGGGGTTTTGGAAACAAATTCAAACGTACAGCTCTGTTATCACTTCCAACATAAATGAAGACAGAAAACTAAACAGCAGTGACATTTGTAGGGTTACTGAAGTTTGGCTAACTGGTATATAATGATGTGCTACGTGACCGCTAGCGACACAGCTATGTTAGCATAACATAAACATGAGCTTTTTGAGATTAAATAGAAGAAAATACAAAACATTAAACATGTTAACAACACGAAAGCCATATTAAACGCAGACTACTTTAGGCCCGGAAGTAGGATTCGTCACGTCATCACTTAACGACCGGATAGAGCAGTTAAATGTAAACTAGAAAGGTTGTTGTACCAAAGCTCTAGCTATTAGGCTCTTTCACTGTTGGAGCCACGGTAAAGGTCACACATACAAACTAAACCCAGTGTGACCTTTATCATCAGTGCCTAATGAAAGCCAATGAGATTGTTTCTCATCGTGTGACGCTATCAATGCACCAAGGACTGCTGAAAATGTCAGTATGTCCCAACAGTCATCGCTGTACAAAGTTAAACCAAGTCAAACATACAAAAAGTTTACTCAAGCAAATGCAATACTACAATAAGTAAACATGATGCTGGGTGTTACAGTCACTTACAAATGCCAGAATTATTCTTTCTTAACAAAAAAAGAACAGAAGAAAAATGCTCCAGAGTCAAATGGGTCATTGGTGGTTGGTGAGAATCAAAAGGTTCAAGTCATAAATTCACAAGAAATTTTCTTTTTCAGAATTAATTTTAAAGACAGAAAATTTCAAGAGAAAATTTCAAATTTATGAGATTTTAAATTTACGAAGGGAAAAAAAAAGTATGTTGTCTAGAAATGTTCTTCACTAAAAGACTGGATCAAGGACACTGGTGCAACTGATAAAACTGGGAATACCAATCGAAATTTAGTAAGAGGTCTTTGAGCGAAACTAATGGAACATGCATTCTTCCTAACTGCTAGCAGAAGGTGAGGCACCTGATCCACAAACAGGTCATTCTACTGGGGTGATCTATTGGTGGCCATCTTACATGCTGTTGGCTATCACTGTGGGATTATACTACTTCCCCTTCCTGCTACAGCGCACAGTAGTATTTTGTGTAGCCTGCTTAATTAAAAAATGTTAGATTATTTTTTCCATGGTGTAATATTGACATTACCCAAAGACGACTCTCTGCTGAACTGGAATACTGGCTCCACACCCTGAAGAAGCATTGCTAGCCAGGCCCCTGCTGTCAGTGAATTACAAGGCAGCTTAGCCACTGTTAACTCTCCCCCAGTAAATTGTCCCAAGCATCTTCCACCAACCCATTCAAACCTCAAATACATTTTCCCCACTCTGTGACACACCGGCTAAGGATCAAGCTCTGGTTATTGGACAATCTGTTTTGAGAAACATAATGTTAGATGGTAAATGGACCAATTCTTATAGAGCGGTTTTCTACTCTCCTCTGTACAACATACCACATTCACTCAATCACAAAAGTACTTCCTTCTGAGCTTTTCACTGCTTACTAAGTACCATTCATACACATTCATACTCCATTGGATGCATTGGAGAACAGCTTGGCGTTAATATCTTGCACAAGGATATCTGACATGCAGATTAGGGGGAGCCATGATCGAACCACTGACCAGTAAACAACCTGCTCTACTTTCTGAGCTACAGCCACCCCATCCAGAGACACCAGCAGCCAGTCAATTGTCTCCCAAGGGCCAAAGCTGGCAACATCAAGGAAATCTGAAACTATGGGGTAAGGATAAAATGTAAATTTGGTCAAATAAAATTCATGTTGGCAGTAATGACACCTGATTACTGTAATCAGAGGTCACTAAGACTAAAATTGAATAAGGGTGAAACCAAATCAATGTTGCACTGTAGTTTTTTCTGTGACATGACATATTAAGCCATATTTTCTCCTTAAAGTACTGACTGTCTGAGGATGATGTTGATATCATAGATAATTTGGAAACTTTTGGGGAAAAACCTGGTCTGTTAGGAAAGACGAGCCTCATCCCACTTTGGACGGGGCAGCTCTGGCCAAATTTATTTACATTTATCTGAAGAACTCAAGCCAGGTTTAAGTTGCTTTACTTTTTCAGCAGAGTCCCTCCCTGATAGCAGCCTTCAGTATCAGCTTTTCTTTTTTACAGCTGCCATGGCAGAATTTAGCCACAGTTGGTTTTCAACCAATAAATGATTATATATTATATAATCCAGATGTTAGGGAAAATATTCTAAAACACTTCTTCAGTAAAGACTCAGAGAAGAGAAACACACAGAGTTCTTGCTAGCAAGGGCAGCTCCCTACTGAGAGACTCGCACTAAGAAACTGCCCCGGTCTTTATTTATACTTCAGTGTGTGTGTGTGTGTGTGTGTGTGTGTGTGTCCTGCTGATCAAAGGGTCATATAACATGAAAGCACAAAAGGTACATCCTTGGTCATAAAGAGGGTAGTCTCCCCCACCCTAGATGGCACGGTGAGGAAGTCCAGCAGTTAAAGCACTTAGACTAAAACAGACATAGCTACGTTAATCCTACCATAAAACAATAAGAGAAGGTATGACCTCTCTCGTGCTCCCAGGATGTGGGTGTGCATTCTAGTGTGGAATACACACCAAGCCTTTGCAGCCTGTTAAAGATCACACACAATTAATTATATGCCTCTAAGTATACATGGTTGAATATTTCCTAATACAAATAACTACATGCAGTATTCTACCATATGCAAACTTATATCACTAAAAGATTATACTGACTACTAAATACAATTTTCCATTGACACGAGATTAGATGGTGCTGCCACTCTAGGTGGAAAGAGAATTACACTTTATTAATTCTTTTTGTGGAGGCAGACAACAAATAATGCATTTTAAGGTAAAAGCGAGGGTCCATATAACATGCCTGCCATAGGTAGTATTATTAGAAGGCATAGCTGTCAGAGCTCTGTGTGCGGGCAGACGGACAGGAGGATCCAAATGCAGGACTTGGACACTGAATTGAAACTCAAAAACCTCAGCTTTATTGCTGGTAACAAAACAAAACATGAACTGACACTGAATCACTGGAAACTGAAACACACAGGCAAGTCTGACGGCACGACGCGACACTGAACAAAAGCGAACACAGGGCTAATATACACAGGGGAGTAATCAGGGAATGGAAAACAGGAGGGAGACACAGCTGGGAGAGATTAGGGCTAACGAGACAGGGGGAGCGAAGCTGGAAACACTGACATCAAACATGAACATGAACCTTCAAAGTAAAACAGCAAACAAGACACACTAAACAAAGACACGGACTAGACGGAGAGAGACAGACTAGACACTGAACTAAACCTGCAATAAACATGAGAACACAAAACTAAGAACTAATCCCTGAACAAGAATAACTGAAACATAGATTAATAATAATAATAATAATAATAATAATAATAATAATAATAATAATAATAATAATAATAATAATCAACAAAAGCACCACAAGAGAATAAGAAAAGAATCTATAATGCAAAATCACACCAAAACATGAGAACTTAAAATACTGGGTCAAAACTGACCTAGAACCGTGACAATAGCAGACATTTTTATTACTATACTATGGATGATACAGAGCTTTATCCAATTTCCTTCCTAAAAACGTCAGAACTAAAGTTATTGTACTCTGTCCTAAAAATCCTAGAAACAGCTACCAGCTAGCTACTGCGGATGGCACTACCTTGGCCTCCATTAATACTTATCTTCAAGAAATCTTCAGTTGATCTAAAATGCAAGAGAACTGACAGGCACTATATTGGCTTCTCTTCACTGACTTCCTGTTATATCCAGAATTGAATTTAAAATTATTTTCCTTCTTGAATAACTAGGGCCAATCTTATCTTAAAGACCTGATACAACCATATCACCCCAATAGAGCACATCTCTCTCAGACTGCAGGCTTACTTCTGGTTCCTACGATATTTAAAAGTAGAATGGGAGGCAGAGTCTTCAGCTTTCAGGGCCCTCTTCTTTATGAGGCTTCCCATGATGCACTGATCATTTCCTCTTCTCTCAGCTTTTTTCACTTACTGTGTTTACACACCATTCTGCATTTAACCTCTTTCATAGTAGAAAGAGAATGGAAATGAATTGAAAAAGATGCTTTTAAAGATGTTTATGGAAAAATCAGCATACTGCTCACATGACTCATCACCCTAGTAGCCCTGATGAGTTTACAGTCTCACACCTGCATTACATCTGCATCTGAACTAATAATTCTGAATCCTTGAAGGACCTCACACCAAACTTCATATAAAATCTGATGTCATGCTGCTGTAGTGATCTAAATGCATAAATGCAGGTAGGCACAACATGGCTTGGAATGTTTTAGTATACAAATTAATTACTGAAGTACTTCAGTGCAAATATGTTTTAAAAGCTTGTAACTGTGCTCTTGGACTTTGTTCAGACATAGCTGACATGTTAGCCAATGTTGAATGTCTTGAGCTCCACGTAACTATGAAATGCTACACCTTTTATTGGTGTATTTTCTTGATAAAACCTTAATATGATGTTTTTCTTTCTGTTGCAGGACACATTATACTTTTTGTAAGGCTTTTATCCATAATTCCAGCAAACAGTTTGTGTGTGCTGGATGAAGTAATCTTTCATTTAATAAAATGTTAATAACATAACCATGCTGTTTTAGAAAAAGCAAAATAAATTGTAAAGCACATTATTAGTTTTGGTTTGCCAAATTATGATTATTGACCTGCTGTTCCTAACCACAGGAGTTGGTCCACAAAAATGGCAGATAAAGTCCAGTGTGCCAATTCAAATTTGTGCACAAAAACAGTTTGCTAATTGCCAAGAAAACATTTTTAAACAAAATTCTAAAATATTTGTGTTTTCTTGTTTTTATGACAGGTGTTCTAATAAATTTATAAGAATCAAACATGCAATGCTAACCATATTGATCTTGTCATGTGCACACACACAAGGAATCCCAGGACACCATAAACCTGTATAAGATTATCTGCTGCATTATGTTGGTGTTTAGATGCAAGCAGGTAAGTACCACCTCCAACTACATTTTGCTTTTAACTATATTCTGACACCATTGTCATGATGTATATGCAAATGTACATTATATAGGCCTGTTTGAGCTCTTCTTGAAAACTGCAGCTATTTACAAATGATATTGTTTTTAAATGTGTAAAACAGGGTTTTCAGCTGATAACACACTAACATGTTAAAAGAAATATACATTAATTTACACTTCAGTTTAGAAAAGTTTAGAAAAACTGTAGATGAAAAAATAATCAAAATTTAATTATATAGTCCTTTCCATCATCATGCTTCAGTTGAATGTTAAAATTATAGTTAATATATAGATATATTTACTCTGTGCTTCAGAGGTTATGGAAGTCAGGCTTCCTTTTTCTTACTGTAGGTCTTTCAAAGGTTATAAGTAAAAAAAAACTCATATACAACACAAGCTCTGCGATGTAAAACAACATGAGGGAAAGAGCAATGCCTCATGTGTGCCTGTTTTGTCAACTTTGATCAGCCCTAAATGTTCATGTATGTTTATTTTTTATTTTATATTATAAAATTGTCTCTGGTTGTTTTAGTATTATTAATATTACCAGTATTATCATGATGATTACCTTTTCAAAGTAACTTTACCATAAGGGGCCAATACCTGCAACTCAACAAGGGCTCTTTAATTTTCTTTAAATTGTGTGTTTTTTTTATTTTTCCTTTTTGAATTTCTCTAACATTTTTCTCACAATGTTGTTTTTTGAATGTCATCTTTTACAGTGATGAATTCATAACTTGTAGGGATGTCATGATAGCCTTGATATTTAAAAGTGACATAATGATAAAATGATGAAATTATGATAGCATTGTAAGTAAATGTGTAACTGGTTAATGACATTTTCTTAATATAGAAGCAAATCACAACAACAGTTGTCCCAAGCTCCTTATGTAAAGCTTTTCTATACTGATGGTTGCAGACTTTTTCACCATCTCAGTGAACTTGTACTGAGATGTACTTGTCAGTTAATGCGTTTGCCAAAAGGACAGTGTGCCACTTTTACCACTCAAATCACAAATTTAAAATCTTTAAAATCTTTATTTTCATGCACTTGTGAATTACTCAGTGGAAATGTGATGGAAATATTACTTATTACTTAAAAATATAATATTTATTGTTTCTTTTCAGCTGTCAAGAGATGAATGCATCATCTGGCAATGTGACTGTAGTCTTACAGTATCGAGACTCATTTGCTAAAGCTGTGACCAAGAATTTGATTGTCGTGTTCCTTGGCATCTCCATCGGCTACATCAATGCCAACCTCATCCACACGTTCTGCAAACACCAGGTCTTGTAGTCTTTCTTTCATGACCACTTATGTAATCAGGCATGAAGCTTTAAACAGGAAACAGGAAAGTCCCAGTGAAATCCGATCTCTTTAACAGGATGACCTGTACAAAGTTGAAATCATACAAAATCAAAACTAATCTGGAGACACAACCAGGGTGTCAAAGCATCAGTGCTAAATGACATCTCACGCATAATGATGAGATGCAACCAGTATCTGTGGAAACGGTGTCTACATGTCTCTTAAGAAATTGCACCATTTGACGATATCCATCCTTTTCTACTGCTTGTGGTTGAAGGGGCACTATTCAAAGCAAAGATGCCTTGCCTTTCAAAATTGAAAATTTTAAACGTGTTGCCTAAACAGAATTGTTTTCAAACATTGTTTTCCTATACCTCTCCAGATTTTCTACAAGAATCCCAGATATGTCCTCTTTATTCACCTGGTGATCAATGACATGGTCCAAGTGATGCTGACTGCCATCCTGTTCATCATCAGCTACACCATCTACAAACTCAATGTCTCCGTCTGCTGCATCTTTATGTTGCTCGCTCTCTTCACCACTGAAAATTCCCCTCTGAACCTGGCTTGCATGGCAGTGGAATGCTACATAGCCATCTGTTTCCCCTTGCGTCATGTTCAGATTTGCACTGTCCAAAGAACTTTAATCTTGATTAGTTTAATTTGGATGATCACAACATTGTCTGTCCTTCCTGATCTATTCATCACCTTGGCCACAGAACCCCTGGATTTTTTTCATTCTCGTGTGTTTTGTCTCAGAAACACTGTCTTTCCACATCCCCTTATCATCCAGAAGAGGGATATTACATATGGAGTGTTTCTAGTTATAGTTTGGGTTACTATCATTTACACGTACCTAAAGATCCTATTCACTGCCAAAACAGCAAGCAAAGATGCCAAGAAAGCCAAAAACACAATCCTCCTGCACGGGTTTCAGCTGCTGCTGTGCATGGCAACATATGCAGCTCCGCACTTAACAAATGCTCTGCAGAAATGGTTTCCTACGAATTACACTGATTCCCTCTTCGTGATCTATGTTACAGTTCAAATACTGCCACGATCCATCAGCCCCATTATCTACGGCATTCGTGACAAGACTTTTAGGAAGTTCTTGAAAGGGAATCTGTTGTGTAAAATCACTGTACATAAATCAGACAATCAAAATAGGTAAAAGTGAATGTCCTGGCCCCTATACCTCTGTTCAGTTCATTCAGTCATGTAAGTTGAAATGCCATGAACATCTAATAAAAATCTTGATAGCTTGATTAGTCTTATATATTAATTGGTATTGTTATATATTTATGGTTTTTATATTGTTAATTTGTGTATGTTGCGGGGCGTGGTCGGCCGCAGCAGGGAAGGTGGACGCACCTGCGCAACATCGCAATCACACCTCACCAGGTTAAAATCTGAGCTCTGCCTGCTGTTGTTGTAGAAGTGTTCAGCTGCACAGCTGGAAAGCTGCAGCTGTGTATGTAACATGACAGCAACCGATAAATAAAAGAATAAAGATGCTGGAAAGCATGTTCATGTCGTCGTGGACATTTACAGTGCATAGTACTGTATGTGCAGATGATAATTATAATCATTCAGTTATCTTGTTTAAGGAACTTTTAACTGGATTTAAAAGCTTGTGTAATTGTAAACAATTTTATGTTTGTTTTTGTAAATACCTTTTTCTTTTTTCACTTAATTTGAATCCATGCTTCAAATTTCCATGTTCTTTTGATAAGCAGCATAATTTTATTTATATTTAGCAATAATTAAAATCCTTTATCAGAGAGCTTTTGTAAAGTCTGTCAAAATTTAAATTTTTGCATGAGGTACAGTTAAATAATCCTTTAGGGTGCAAACAGTGAAAAATGTATTTGCAACACTTGGAACATTTTGTGATGAGCAACAACTGCTGTGGATCATTTAGGACATATATGTATGTTTAAAGCTGAAGCCACTAAACATGTCTAATGTCAAGAAAAAAGTTTGTGTAATTATCAGAATTTATGCACTGGTTAGCTATCTGATGTCAAGTTAATTATAAGCAAAAGAAATCTGGCTTAAATAGTCTAAACTAGAAATGTAAGTGAACTCTATGCTGACAACCTTTCCAAAAGCTGCCTTTGGTTACATGCATGAGGAGAAAGAATTAGTTTTGGCTGTAGAGAAGTCCTTCCTTTAAATAAATAGTTACTGATGCAAGCACTGATTTCCCTCATTTAAATCAAATACACAAAGTTGTAGTGCTTGTAAGATTACAATTTCAAACACAATGAACATAACTGTATACAGCTTTTAAAAATGTTACAGGTTAAAATATGTCTTGCAGTTAAATTAGAGAAGTTCATTTTGTGTAACAGAATTTACATTTCTACAATAAAAGTGATAAAATTCTGATAACATATCTCACAATATTTTATAGTTCTTTGTGTGAATGATGTAAATGACTCCCCTGCTTGTTAAACCTTTTCGTCATTTGTCTTTTATTTCACCTTTCAGCTTTTCTGCAGTAATCCCAGGTTTTTACTTTACATGATGGTCAATGACATGTTTCGTGTGACCGTGTGAATGTTTGTCATCAGCTACACAATCACAACAATCCCGACCTATTGTATTCTCCTCCTGCTTGCTCTCCTCATGCTGGCTTTGAAGAGAGTAAGAATTTATCTAATGTGTAATTTAGAATTAGATTAATTAGAATAAATTAGAATTAATTTAGAATTATTTTTAAAAATTCTCAGATCTCATTGGGCTTTGGATAAACTGTGCACACAGGTATCACAGATCAACCCCCACCAGCCACCGTCCATGTGTACTCACTCTGTATAAAAAGGCTGCTGCAATACCACAATCACATTAGGATCAAAATCCATTCAAGGTCAGTACTGTCATGCTTCACTTCACACTTCTTCTATTGGAAATGAAAAAAAGAACCACCACAGAACTGTTCACAATGTAACACTGTTTTTAAAGCATATTTGCTGTACTTTGCACCGTTGACTGTTTTTTGCCCCTTAAACAGGTTCTTTGGATGCTGATATGAATTTGACACAAGTTGACAGCAATGCAACAATAACTTTGAATTACTGGAAGACATTTGTCAAAGCTGTTGGCAAGAATGTGACCGTTGTTGTGTTGGGCATCACCATAAACTACATTAATGCCACAATGATCCACACATTCAACAAGTATCATGTGTGTAAAGTAGGCCTGCTACTCTACATTACCTGTCAAAGAGTTATCATATTTTGTTATCTTTATTATTTTTTATTTTAAGTTGATTTGTTTTTTCTTTTTTTCAGCTCATGTTCCTTTGGTTCGAAGGCTGAGCTTGTCTGCTGTACTTTAAAAAGAATATCATTTAGAAATGCTTGCTTTTGATGTAGACCTTATTACTTTCAATGTTAGCTTATTTTCAGGTATTATTTGGGTGTTTGTAAACCCCTGATTTAGACTGAAACAAACAAACAAAATCTTCTCTGTGCGTATTTTGTTTTATTTTAGTAATTGCAGCACAATCTTAAATCTAATTATAACATGTACATGTTTTTACAGTAACGCTGTCTGGAAAAATGTCTTTTTAAATCAACTGTTGTTTTAACCTCTGCCTTTCTTTAACCTTACTCTAAAGATATATTCAAAACTAATAATTAATTATGTCATTTAAATCAGATCTTCAGGTTGAACCCTCGCTACATCCTGTTCATCCACTTGGTGTTTAACGATATCATCCAACTGTCAACCAGCATTTCCCTCTTCATCTTCTCGTATGCATTCCACACCATCCACGTCTCCCTCTGTTTGTTACTCATCTTGCCGGCGATCTTTACCACACAAAACACTCCTCTTAATATAGCTTTTATGGCAGCAGAGTGTTGTGTTTCTGTCTGCATCCCTCTTCGATACAGCTACATATGTACAGTCAAAAGAACATACATTGTAATTGGAATAATCTGGGCAATAAGTTCACTTTCCATTTTGCCAGATCTGTTCATTCTCTTGGCCGTTGAGTCTTCACAGTTCTTACAGTCGAGAGTGGTCTGCAACAGAGATACTGTGTTTCGTAGCAGCTATAGTGTAAAGAAGAGGGATGCATCCCACACACTGTTTCTAGTGCTAGTTTCGGTCACACTGTTGTACACTTACTGCCAAATTTTGTTTGTGGCTAGATGTGCTGATTCAGATACTAAAAAGGCAAGAAACACCATCCTGATTCATGGGTTTCAGGTGCTGTTGTGTACAACGGTTTATGTGCAACCTCCGTTAATCAAACTCCTGGTATACTTTTTTCCTGAAGGGCTAAGTGACATAAACTTTGCCACTTTTATTATTAACCAAGTTCTCCCTCGCTTAGGAAGTCCTATAATCTATGGATTACGTGACAAGACTTTCAGAAAGTTCTTGAAAAGGCATTTGTGTGCAGTGAACAACCTTCCAAAGATAATACGGTCGTCATAAAACAGCAATACATATCCAACTCATATACTGATTTTAGATGGGAACATATTTTCAGCATGTCATTTTGTATAACCTCTGCTGTTTTCATAGCTGAAATATTTAGTGTAAATATAATGTTGTTTAACACAATCAAGGAGGAAGTTGAAAGATTATAAACTCTGCACAAAAGCTTCTATGCAATATTATAATTCATTTAAAAGTTTTTAATCAGATAACAGGTCTGTGCATGATGTGTTGCATATATTTGGGTGTTCTTTCTTCACTGCTGGGTCAGGCCTTGGGTAGCACTAGAGACATGGCACTCATTTCTCAATTGACAATTTTTAGAGAATTTTATTTAAAATGCGGTTTTCCCTCTCTTTACCTCCACACCTGAACTGAGGCTTATTGATGGTACTTCTTTTGGCTCTTCAGATTTTTTGATTCTTAAATAAATTTATTACCAAAAAAGTTGTGTAAAAAGAAATACTAATGTAATCACAATTGGGATTATTTACAGGGAGTGCAGAATTATTAGGCAAGTTGTATTTTTGAGGAATAATTTTATTATTGAACAACAACCATGTTCTCAATGAACCCAAAAAACTCATTAATATCAAAGCTGAATGTTTTGGAAGTAGTTTTTAGTTTGTTTTTAGTTTTAGCTATTTTAGGGGGATATCTGTGTGTGCAGGTGACTATTACTGTGCATAATTATTAGGCAACTTAACAAAAAACAAATATATACCCATTTCAATTATTTATTTTTACCAGTGAAACCAATATAACATCTCCACATTCACAAATATACATTTCTGACATTCAAAAACAAAACAAAAACAAATCAGCGACCAATATAGCCACCTTTCTTTGCAAGGACACTCAAAAGCCTGCCATCCATGGATTCTGTCAGTGTTTTGATCTGTTCACCATCAACATTGCGTGCAGCAGCAACCACAGCCTCCCAGACACTGTTCAGAGAGGTGTACTGTTTTCCCTCCTTGTAAATCTCACATTTGATGATGGACCACAGGTTCTCAATGGGGTTCAGATCAGGTGAACAAGGTGGCCATGTCATTAGTTTTTCTTCTTTTATACCCTTTCTTGCCAGCCACGCTGTGGAGTACTTGGACGCGTGTGATGGAGCATTGTCCTGCATGAAAATCATGTTTTTCTTGAAGGATGCAGACTTCTTCCTGTACCACTGCTTGAAGAAGGTGTCTTCCAGAAACTGGCAGTAGGACTGGGAGTTGAGCTTGACTCCATCCTCAACCCGAAAAGGCCCCACAAGCTCATCTTTGATGATACCAGCCCAAACCAGTACTCCACCTCCACCTTGCTGGCGTCTGAGTCGGACTGGAGCTCTCTGCCCTTTACCAATCCAGCCACGGGCCCATCCATCTGGCCCATCAAGACTCACTCTCATTTCATCAGTCCATAAAACCTTAGAAAAACCAGTCTTGAGATATTTCTTGGCCCAGTCTTGACGTTTCAGCTTGTGTGTCTTGTTCAGTGGTGGTCGTCTTTCAGCCTTTCTTACCTTGGCCATGTCTCTGAGTATTGCACACCTTGTGCTTTTGGGCACTCCAGTGATGTTGCAGCTCTGAAATATGGCCAAACTGGTGGCAAGTGGCATCTTGGCAGCTGCACGCTTGACTTTTCTCAGTTCATGGGCAGTTATTTGCGCCTTGGTTTTTCCACACGCTTCTTGCGACCCTGTTGACTATTTTGAATGAAACGCTTGATTGTTCGATGATCACGCTTCAGAAGCTTTGCAATTTTGAGACTGCTGCATCCCTCTGCAAGATATCTCACTATTTTTGACTTTTCTGAGCCTGTCAAGTCCTTCTTTTGACCCATTTTGCCAAAGGAAAGGACGTTGCCTAATAATTATGCACACCTGATATAGGGTGTTGATGTCATTAGACCACACCCCTTCTCATTACAGAGATGCACATCACCTAATATGCTTAATTGGTAGTAGGCTTTCGAGCCTATACAGCTTGGAGTAAGACAACATGCATGAAGAGGATGATGTGGACAAAATACTCATTTGCCTAATAATTCTGCACTCCCTGTATATGTCTTACGATATATGACAACAAACATGGAACAAGAAAAAAAGGAGGTGAAAAAAGAAAGCAAAGCAGCTTCAGCTCCTGGGCAGGACCCGGCTCCAACCAGGGCTGGGCTGGGACAAAAAATCGGCCCGGGCATTTTGACCGGAGACCGGCCCACCAGGTATTATAGGAAAAGCCATAAAGCCTTTGAATGAAAGCAAACACTGTTGTAACAGGGATGTACACTGTCTTATTGGTATATATGTATGATTTCTATACATTTCTAAAAAGTAAACCTGTTTCTCCATCACTTGCAAACGTAACATTTTACGCTAGGTGAGAAATCATCAACATATTACGTTTTCGGCCACCCAACACGTTCCTAAATCACGACATCGGAAAAATGAGGAAATATGAGAACCGTTTGGACTCAATCCACACATGTTTGCTCTTTTTCTTAAAATCACTTGGGAAAACACTATTTAACGTCATTAAAGTGCTGGTTAATGTTAGGAATAAGGTTAGGGTTACGGATAAGGTTGGGTTTAGGGCTGGATCGTCTATTACCGCGGGACCGTCATTACACTGGATTTCATCCATAACCCGGTGTTGTGCCAAAAAGCGATTGTCTGCCCAAAACTAATTTCCAATGTTTCTGTGGACTTTTTATGTGTAATATCTTTATGTATGTTCGTAAATAGACTTCGGTGAACAGGGTTTAAAAAGGGGTTATAAAGAGAATTAAAAAATTATCCATTTTTCAAGTATCTTTACAACTCTGTGTTACTGTAATACATTATAACCAATCCAGTCCTTTATCCCCACTATTGTAATATTTGCTGCCATTTCTGCTGTCCTCTTGGCCAACTTACTCTTACAAAAGAGAGATATTTTTTTTAACTGCATAAATAAAGGTTATATAAAAGTCACTGCCAAAAGCTTCTACCTTGTAACCCAACAAGTTACTTATAGCAGTTTAAATACGAGCAATCAGCTTTTGGCAGACAATCAGTTTTTGGTACAACACCGGCACATACCATAAGAACCCGACCGGTCACCTTTTGCGTTTCTCTGGACGTGACAAAACGTCGGGACATTACGCCTCGGGAGTGAGAACGGGCTGGTTCAGCTCTGAGTAAGGACATCTTCTGGTTTCATCTTCATGTTTCCCTCTCACCAGGATATCCAAACCGATATCATGACCAGCAGCTTTATAGCTGTGGCTCCAGCAAATATCAGCTGATAATAGAAATTAATATT
Source organism: Haplochromis burtoni (assembly GCF_018398535.1). NCBI lineage: Eukaryota > Metazoa > Chordata > Actinopteri > Cichliformes > Cichlidae > Haplochromis > Haplochromis burtoni. The sequence continues at coordinate 12,036 of NW_024582956.1, read as the reverse complement.
AAATAAATTCTGACAACAGCTGTTCAAACTTAAACGTGCTGTTGTTGTTAAGCGTAACATCCGCTGGTTTCCTCTTTGTGGGCGATAAACAAACAAGAGAGAAAAGCTGATCATGGATCAGTTTCATGACTAGAGTAGCAACAGGAGAGAGAGGGGAGGGAATGAGAGAAGAAGAGGAAGTTGACAGCATAAAGACAGAATAACTCCAGCTTTGTGTCTTTTTTCCATTCTAGCTGAAATACGGGACAAATCGCGTTCCTTTGCGGCTCAATATGAAGCGCGTAATATTTTCTCTGAATACGGAACAATTCCATTTTTTATGGGACGTTTGGCAACTCTACTAACTAACCTTATGAATAAAATAAAGTTCACCATTAGTAACATCATAGCACCCGCCCAGCTGTATAGAAACTCCGTCATGCTAGCTAGTACGCAGTACGAGTTATTGTAACTGACTGTAAAAAGTCAGCACAGCGAAAATAAGCTCCACCTGAACTTGGTTTATATCTGACCCAGATAGACTGCAGGTCATAACTTCTTACATTTCGGGCAGTATGTTCAAAGCTTGTCCACTCTGCGCTGTGATATTTTACACCACTACATCTGACACTTCCTTACATCACTGAGCTTAGCGATGTAAGGCACTAATGTAGCTGCTAGGAAACTTGTTCTTGAGCTAATCTGAAGACTACACGAAGTTTGGAAGTCTGTAGCGATTGACTGCAGAACGTTGGTGACCTCTGTACTACGGCCAACACTTCATGACTTATTTGCTGTTGTTTCACATGACTTCCAGTTTTAACACTACTAATAGTCGATTATGAAGTATTTCATAGCGAGAAAATTTCATGACTGGATTAAATGACTGACTGGGTTAAATGCGTTAAAGATTTTAATCACACTAATCATAATGGCGTGTTAACACATTCTTGAAGGGGCCCCTTAAGTCCAGTGAAAGGAACCTTTCATGCTTCAGCATACCAAGAAGGTTGGACAATTTCCTGCTCCCAGCTTTGTGGGAACAGTTTGAAGATTTAAAAGTTTGAAGGTGGAACAGTTTGAAGACTCTAAAGAGCTTGAAAACAAAAGCTGGACATCTTTAAGTTGCTTGAAGACGGTTCAACTCTCATCCGAGAAGCTTCTTCATAGACATAGATGGCTTATAAGTCCTCTGTGAACAACCGTCTTTGAACAGAGGCGGTGGTTTACGACACAAACTGTCTGCCATCTATAATCCAGTTTTGAGATCCCTTCCCAGACGCCGTTACGCCCACTCACATCCTGGGCCTTTTGACCTCAGGAAATCACATGATAGGGTGGGGCCTTTTCTTTCTAAGTTCTTTAGACTACCATTACCTGGATGACTGAGAACCTTCACAGACAACAGTTTGAATACATCTTTTTGTTCCAACATGACTGCAGACCAGTGTACAAAGCAAGCTCCATGAGGACATATAAGAGGAAGTTTGGCGCCGACCTGACCGAGTCTTGACCTCAACCTAAAGAACACCTTTGGGATGAATTAGAGCAGTCACCGCTCCAATTCTTCTCATCCAACATCTGTGTCTGACCTCACAAATGCACTTCTGGAAGAAAGATCTAAAATTCCCATAAACACTCCTAAACCTGTGGAAAGCCTTCCCAGTAGTGTTGAGGATGTTTTGCTGCAAAGGGTGGGCTGACATCATGTTAAACTCTGTGGATTAGGAATGGGATGTCACTCAAGCTCATATGCGTGTGACAAGTGCAGACAAGGGAATACATTTGGCAACATAGTGTAAGTCAAAGGAGGCATTTGGTACTTTGGTGTGTGGTTATGTCTGTTGGTGTTAAGGTTAGGCTAATTTGCTCGTAATTTTTCTTTTGTTTCTTTTTCTTTTGCCCCATTTTGAGAATTTTCCATTGATGCTTTATAATACATTCTATTTAAGTATTTGTTCTATATAAATAATTCAGATCTTTTGTAATGTATTTTAAAGAGTTCAGTGACTGAGTGAGTGCTAATGAGGGCTATAAGGGCTCTGAAACTGAAGCCAAATTGACACCTTCCCATATCACACATTTCTCCCACCAGGATAAAAAGTGCAAAGAGGAAATGTTTTTAACTGTCAATAAATGAAAATGTCTTTTTGTCTTCTTGTTTTTTTTTTCATGTTAGATATATTTTTTAGTGATATAACAGGGGTTGGTATTAGTTTACAGAACAGAAATGTTTTTTAAAAAAAGATGCCAAAGTTTAACCAATGAGGAGAAACAGTATCAGTGACATCATTTCTAACCTTTAACAGGAGTCATGCATCAAACTCCTTAATATAAAGACAAATTATTTCCACATCAGTTTCCTAACTGGTCAAAGTGGAGACTGAAGTGGTCTGTCTAAGGTAGGAAAGTTTTTTGTCTTTGTCGCTGCTATCAGTTCATTATAGTGCAGTATTTAGGATTCTTTAATGCATAAAGCTTGAGCAAAGCAGCTTATTTGTAACTAGTATTTTTTAGCTTATTAATTAAGCATACAGTGGGTAAGGACTGAACATGTCACTAATTTTCTAAGTAAACATATTTCTAAAGGTGCTATTGACATGAATTTCCCACCAGATGTCAGTCACAACCCACCCAATCCACACAAGCAAAGGAATCAAACCATAGATGTCCATAAATTATGTGTAATAATTAAAAATGACACAGGGAAAAATAATTGAAAACGCTTACTGAAATGTATTTCATCCTTCATACAAAAGCCTTTGTTGGTGACGACGGCTTCAAGACGCCTCCTGTAATGGAGAAACTAGTCGCATGCATTGCTCACGTCTGATTTTGGCCCAGTTTTTCCACACAGTCTTCAAATCCTGAAGGTTGTGTGACCCCTTCTATGTACTCTGAGCTTGAGTTCTTTCCAGAGTTTCAGTTGGAGACTGGCTGGGCCACTCTACAACTTTTATTTTCTTTCTCTGAAACAGTTGAGCGTTTCCTAGCTGTGTATTTAGGATCATTGTTTTGCTTCAAGTAAAATGAATGTTGTGCTTTACATCACTGCATCCAACCCTTCGCATTGCACTTGAAGGTGTAAGGTTTGGGTACAGTTGCTCAGTCATGGAAATCCACTGCATGAAGCTCTCTACACACTGTTTTTGAGCTAATCTGAATGCCACATGAGGTCTGTAGCAGCCGACTGTGCAGAAGGTTAGTGACCTTTGCTCACTCAGCATTGCTCACTAAGCACCTCAGCACCCCCGGATGCCTCTCTGTAATTTTACATGACTTTTTGGCTGAGTTGCTGTTATTCCCAGTCACTTCCACTTTGTTATAACACCACTAACAGTTGATTGTGGAATATTTAGTACTGAGGAAATTTCACCAATGGGTTTGTTGCACAGGTGGCATCTTATCATGGTACCAAGCTGGAATTTACTGAGCTCCTGAAAGCAACCCATTGATTTACAAATGTTGGTAGAAGCAGACGGCATGCCTAGATGCTTGATTTTATACACCTGTGGCCATGGAACATCTGAATTCAATTATTTGGATGGATGAATGTGTGTGACTTACTTTTACTCTTTTGTAAGATCCCGAAAAAGCATCTCTATGAATTCCTCATCTTATGCCCTCAATGCGTCGAGCAGTCTGAAATATCGCGATTCGCCAAGTGTAGCCGTGGCCAAAAATGTCATCGTTCTGGCTCTCGGCTTTACCATCAACTATATTAACGGTACACTGATACACACCTTCAGAAAACACCAGGTCAGTATTTATTGTTATTGTTGTTTTTATTTAATTATCATTATTGGAAAAATATACCTAAATATTGCTAACACAAAAAAATATATGTATTAAAGTAATAAAAGTGAGATGAGGTGTTTCATGTCTTTCAGATATTTTATTTGAATCCTCGTTACATCCTGTTCATCCACCTGGTGGTGAATGACATGATCCAGCTCACTTCTTCAATTAGTCTATTTGTTTTCACTTATATCTTTTATCAAATTAATGTTGCATTCTGTTGCTTCCTTATCACTTTGGCTATCTTTACCACCTTCAATACTCCAATAAATTTAGCTCTCATGGCACTAGAGTGCTACATTGCTATTTGTTTACCACTGCAACACGCTGAGTACTGCACCACCAAAAGAACATACGTGGCTATAGGTTGGATCTGGGCCATGAGTGCAGTCTCAGCTATGTCCGACATCGTTATTATTCTGGCAACAGAGCCAGTGGAGTTATTTTATTCCACAATACAATGTGAGAGAGATAACTTATTCCGGCATCCAATCATTGTAAAAAAGAAAGAGGTTTCATATTTAATTTTCCTAATTGGTGTTTTGCTCACCTTCATGTACACATACTTCAGGATATTTTTTGCTGCTAACAAAGCTAAATCAGCCAAGCGAGAGTCGAAGAAGGCGAGAAACACAATCCTGCTCCACGGCTTTCAGCTTCTGTTGTCTATGCTAACCTATATAGCAACTGCATTAATGCAGGCTCTGGTGCGCTGGTTCCCTAAACAGCCTCTAATAGTTGTTTTTATTTCCTATATCATAATCTACATTGTCCCCAGGTTTGTTAGCCCTATTGTGTATGGGTTACGAGACAAGACATTTAAACAGTATTTAAAAAAGTATCTGTTGTGTACCATGAAAATGGGTAACGAGACCGATTTTAGATTGTAATATTCTTGATCTAGCAGAGGGCAGCTAGAAAGGTGTATTGGTAAAAAACATTAATTAATCATCAGGTTAACTAGATTTCATCCTCTGGACATGCATTGGGTGCACATTGTGTTCCAGAAAAAAACCCAAATATTAGTTGATATGTTGGATTTTTTAAATGCTCAGACATAGGTATCACCATCAGTCTTGAAAATCACACATTACCCTTCCTCTTGTTAGTCGAGTTGTATAGAATCTGAATTAAGTAAAAAAAAAAACAATTTTAAAAAAGCAACAAAAAAAAAGAAAGAAAAAAAACGTTACTGTTACTAGTGATAATGTACTGTTTTAACTGTTTGGCAAATATTTGTCCACTTTAAAAAAAAGAGCATCCTCCTTCAGTTCTAAGGTTTTATGTATCAAAACATGATATGTAAGTAACAGGCGATACTAAAACTAATGCTGATGTCAGCAGTGGTAATATGGAAATCCCCCAAAATCTCATCTGCATTGTTTTTGTTCTTCTTGTGTTGATGTCAGCATTATCTATATTGCAGTTCATAATGTAGTATAGTTTAGTGTCATTATGAATCATATAATGGTGTATTAAAAAATGTTTTAAAAAGCTCAAAGAAAGAAAGTTCCTTTGTCTCACAATGCCTAATATACTGCTTTAAAGTTTGGAGATGATCCAGTGGAAACTAGTGTTTTCCTAATTGTGTGACTGTGTGATGTTTGATCTCTGACCTTGAAGCAGATACTAAAAGGTGTATTTTATATCTTTACCCATTTGATTGGAGCATAACTGGCTTAAATCTTTGGTTTCTATAAGCTTTAAATACTTAAGATACACACATGCAGTGTGTGATTTTGCGAAACATTATGCAGTCATTGAGAAGTTGTAGGGCGTTGTATTGGAAAAATAAAATGTGTGATGAACACCTCTCTTCATTTCCTTTCATATGATGTAGCACTTGATTACATACTCCCTCCCTTTTGGGGAAAGAGTAATCTGGCCTTTAGCAGGTCTTTAAAATAAGCAAATGCAATCTGACATGAAAACAGCTTGACATATTGTTGTTAGTTGTTGTTTTTTATTATGCCAATATGCAGAAGCAGTGTGTAAAAAATAAATAAATACATGCTTACTGATGTATTATTGTAGGTTCTTTACTTTACAGCATAAAATGCCTTGATGCAATTTTGGTTGTCTTTTGCAACTATATAAATAACATTTTATTGAATTGACAAAATGCTGCTAAATATATTTGTTTATATAAAAACAGACAAAGCAACGACACCTCAAGCTGCTTTTTATTACAAGATTGTAACCCTACAATAAAACAGAGAAAAATCACCAACAAATAGATGGCAGCCTGTTAGCAACCACCTGGTGACACTGGGAAGGAAGAACTCCCTTTAAACAAAACCTCCAGCAGATTCAGGGAGGGGCAGCCATCTACTACGACCAGTAGATGGCTGATGTCAGATTGCATTTGCTTATTTTAAAGACCTGCTAAAGGCCAGATTACTCTTTCCCCAAAAGGGACGGAGTATGTAATCAAGTGCTACATCATATGAAAGGAAATGAAGAGAGGTGGCAGGAGGAGCAGGAGACAGGACCAAAAACACACTGGAAAAGAGACAAAAATTAACAAAGAATGATTAAATACACAGTGGTATAAAAACAAACCATGAATTGCAGCTGGCTCCTAGTCTTTGCATCCTGCCCCTCCCCCCACATCACTCAAACAGGTGCTGCGCGGTGACCTGCCCCTCCTTTTTAATTACCCTATAGTGATTACGGTTCTCAGTACATCACTATAGAAATAGGACCTGCAGGAGCAGGTGTGTTAGCCAGAGATTTGTGGTTGGGGCTATTGTCTGCCTCTCAATTTTATCTGCACTTTATAGGCCTTTTCCACTTGTACCTGCTTATTTTAGCTTGGCTTGACTACGTTTTTAGTGCTTTCCATTAGGTGATAGTTCCTGGTACCAGGTAATTACTCCGTCAGGGTTCCAAGCAAAATGTGATGTCAACCGACTGTATGCCACCAATCGGCTAGTGGTGGCACTCAATGAGTCATAACGGTGTCTCCTTCACAAAAATCCAAACCGCTATTTTTAAAACCATTGGTGCAGCCATTAAGGGAAATGTCTGCACAGAAAACAACATGCCATACACCGAGCAGCAGGTATACCATCACCTCGACATCCTCCTTTGTTGTGGCATTTGTATTGCGTACAAATGATGTCACAGACTTTCAGCCACATTGCTATAACAACACCACACGTATTAAGTGGTACACGATTGTAATAGATGAGTTGAGTCACTTTGAGTGAAGCCAAATACGTACTAGTGGAAGAGAGCTAAAGACACAGTTTGGAGGGGGGAGGTTTGGATGAGACCCAAGCTGACATATAGACACAGATGAACAGGCGCACGCAGACACAAACATGCATTCCCACTCCCATATACACAAACAAATACTCGACACTCACCCGATGTGGAGACAGACACAAATAGACACTGTACACACATTCACACTCCCCAAACATACTCTATGCCCCCGGCCCTGGTACCCCAGCCCCCAGAGGGGCAAATCATACCCAGACCCGGGAGATGTAACCTTTCTCTCTGGAGTGGAGGAAAGCAGACCGCCTCCTTATCTGCAGTAGCAGGGAGACCCCGCATCCCAGACCCCAATCGGACGGCCAGCACCTCCTCCCAGCCCCGACGGTTAACAGAACAGGGGTGAGTGAAGGCCCAAACCTCCCTCCGCCCGCTCATACGTAGTTTTGCTGCGTGCTGTTCTAAAGTGCATTTAAAACACAGGAGGGCATGGTGCTTCCTGCCAGAGAGCAGCACGGCTCCTCCCGAAAAGCCTCAGTGTCTATATGCATTTAAAATTGAGGGTAGGGCACCAGCGCCAGAGGTGGGTTTGAATACACAGACCATCCTCTGGACGCTGTATAACGTGCCCACCCCCAAGTCCCTATATGTATGTGTTATGAGAGTGTGAGTCTAGGTTGCGGAATAAAATTTAGGCACAGGCAGCCAGAAGGGGACAGAGGGGGAGTGCCTCCCCTGCACCCTGGTCACACACAACTGCACCCCAAGCAGGTGTCTCACCTGCTTGAGGTGCAGTTGTGTGTGTGGGTGTGGTGGAGCGGGAAGAAGGAGGCAGCTGAGGATGGGGAGGGAAGAAAGGGAGGGGCAAGTGGCCCCTCCCTGGAGCCAGCTCCCCCGCTGACCCCAGGAGGTACCCCAACACTCTGGAACCCACCAGGGCAATGTGGCCTAGGCCCATCCAGACCGGGGCCCACAGCAGCAGCACCACCCCGCCCCACAGAGTCCGGGGCAGCCCACCCGACCCCACCGCAGAGAAATATATATCGCCCAACGTTCATTACTGGACTGACAATTGTCGGTTGGAAAATTTTTACATATCGTCCAACCCTAGTGTTAACCACAGGGTGCCTAGGTTATGTAACAATGTAGTTTGTTGTTGTTTTGGTTTAAGTGAAAATGTTTTATGTGTGTGTGTTCATGTGTTGTATATGAGTGTAGACTTGTATATAGTTAATCATGTCTGGATCATTTAATGTCGAATTCTGAATATTGATCTGTAAGTAATGAAATTTGAAATAAGGGGGTAGGAACAGGAAAAATGTAATCCTACTCCTTTTCGAGCACACACATTGTATAGACATAGATATATACACGAAACTTCTTTATAAATTTTGTTTTTTCTTTTTTCCCTTGTTATTTCAGTTATATTTGCATTTTCTAAAGAAAATCTATCTATGTTTTGTCATACTGATGTAAAAGACAAAAAATTAATGGGTATTAAGGCCCTTAATGAGCAGGCCTTTTGAATGGAGTCCTTTAAGGAGTCCTGCTTGCTCATAGGGGGTCATATGATTGTTGGGTTTTTTTTCTCTGTATCTATGAAGCGCCTTGAGGCGACTTATGTTGTGATTTGGCGCTATATAAATAAAATTGAATTGAATTGAATTTAATGCACACACATGGCCTAGGGCCCGGATACACATATAATACAAAGAGATGTTTCAGGTTAGCAGGAGAGCTGGGGTTAGTGGATGTTGTAGCCTAAATGCTGACAATATCCTCTGACTTTTCAAACTTTAAACAAAGACACTAGACCATGTGTTGGTGTCATGTCAACCTAAGGAGATGGACCATAAGACAAAGCATGATATTGACACATTTGTGATTCTTGTCTCTTCTTCGTGAGCTAGCAAAAGTGCCTAATACACACGTGCATGCACTAATGGGTACGAGCACTCCTACTACTCACAAACATTCAGGCACTGTCTCCCTCTCTCTCACACATAGACACACCTGACGCCATTTGCATATAACCACTATTATAAATTATCAATCACTGGCAAGTGCTACAAGACAGAAGTCAACCATAACCAGGTGAGCACCTATTCTTTGGTGGGTGGGTTTTTTTATAAAAACAATTTATATATTCTTTGAGATTTGTATTGTATTGAATCATTTAGTGTAGTATATTTTATTTTATGTGATCAGCTATATAATAACTCTGATTGTAACACAACCAGGCGCAATTATCAACTATGATTTAAGTTACTACTTTGAATGAGAATGCTACTATTATCCAGCTCGTTGTGACTAAGTTAATGTTATAGGTCAAACTTGGAGTTTTTTCTTTAATGAAAATGTCTTATTGCAGTTCACACTTAACTAAAGCAGAGTTTAGTGCAGAAAAGCATAGTTTGTTGTAAACTGGAGCAGAAAGGTTTTTGAACTTTATAAAATTGATGAGAATAAATAATTTATGGTGGATTACATTGCAGAAAATGCATTTTCTGAAATGTAAATTATTGGCTTAAGCAAAATGAATTACTTTTGATGCTTGGATATGGTGTTTTATGGTTGGTGTAATAGTGTTGCAGAATATTTAGGATTTCTAAGATTATTATTGATCAGATAAGGAATGCTCATAGATATCAAAACTTTGCCGTGTTTTTAAAGTTAACACCTTCTGTGTTACAACCTGCCATAACAATCAATGATGTCTACAGGTTTTTTGGCCAACTCATGAACCTTTCAAATGCTGCCATGAATTTGACAACAGTTACGTATCGGGACCCGTTAAACATAGCTATTGTCAAGAATGTGATAACTGTGGTCCTCTGTATCGCCATCATCTATGTCAACGGCACCTTGCTGCACACATTCAAAAAACATGAGGTCTGTATCCTGCTCATAAATTTTGCATCTATTTATTACATCCATTTAGAACTAGATACTAGACGACAGAATGTGATATATTCTGCACGGTGAACATTCCATCGCGCAAAGAGACGTTGGAGTGACGTCTTTTAAGTGATATTTTTGGACGTCCAAGTTTGGTCACTGAAGCAGTTGTTTTTTATCCACCGTTCAGTGTTTAGTGGAATAATTCACCTTTCATGTTCTAAATCCTGTCCTTCTCTTCAGGTTTTCAACACAAATCCTCGTTACATCCTGTACATTCATCTGGTAATCAATGATATCCTCCTGCTCATCATGTTCACCCTCCTTCAAGTTCTCGGTTATGCCATTTTTACTCTTCATGTGCCCTTCTGTATTATTTTGCTAGTGATTGCCATCATTCCCAGCCTTAACACTCCAATGACCCTCACTGTAATGGCAGTAGAGTGTTATGTTGCTATATGCTTCCCTCTCCAGCACTCACAGATCTGTACAGTCAAAAATGTAACCGTTGTGATCACAGTGATATGGGTGCTAAGTTCACTTACAATTCTCCCAGATTTATTCAGCATCTTGGCCACAGAATCCAGAGATTTCTTTCATTCAAGAGTCTTCTGCCTTTTGAAAACAACTTTCAGACCTCCTGAGCTAGAAAAGAAGAGAGATATATCCAACATTGTATTTCTGGTTATTGTTTGGCTCATCCTTATCTACACATATTTCAGAATCCTTTTCGCTGCACAGGCAGCTGCTGCAAACGCCAGGAAAGCAAGAAACACTGTACTGCTGCACGGCTTCCAGCTGCTGCTGTGCATGCTCACCTACGTGCATGATTTGCTGCTGAATGGTTTGATAGCCTTGTTTCCAAGTGGAGCACTGACTATTCGCTACACAGTCTCAATACTAATACATGTTCTGCCTCGAATCATCAGTCCAGTTGTTTATGGGATACGAGATAAGATGTTCAGAAAGTACCTGAAAAAATACTTGTTTCATACAAAAAATGCTAATGCTTTTGTACACAGGTAACCCAGCCAAGACAGACATTGTTGACGTTACACATTTATCAATTTCTCTTAATTTTATTACCATTTTCTTTTAGATACAGACTAAGTAGAAGTAATGGGAGTAGTGAAATTCACTTTATGTTTCTCATATCATCCTGACTTACAATTTTTTTGATCTTTCTAAACTCTCATTCACAGTGAAACAGTGTTCTGTTAGTCTCTGCATTTTGAAGCTGTAGGCAGAAATACTGTAACTTCCTGTTTGTATCACAAAGGAGAAAACTGCAGTAACCTAACCTACAGCAAATAAAAACATATTTTCATGAGTTTTCAGAATTTGGTGTTATTGGATTCATTTTAGGTGCTCAGTGTTTAGTGTAATATGTTCCAAAGTAACATGCTACTTCATTGACAGTCCATTTTTCCATAAAGCATTACTGTGCTAAATTGAAAAATGGTATAACAGTTTTGTTGTTACTTATGTAAGACAGGTTCTCAAATTATGTGCATGATGGGAAAATAATCAAATGCGCCTTTTTCCTGCAAACATTTTGCTACCATTGGCTCACTAATGGATTTTATGTGGTGGTTTATGTGGAGGGAAATTTTGAAATTGCAGAGCAGGATACTTTATATAGTACTGTTAATTAGTAATTATTGCTTTTGGCTTCCTGTAAGCTACATTAGTGCTTGCACTTGCAGTGATGAAGTGAATGCAGAACACCACTGAACTGATCTGAATGTACTGGCTCATTTTCAGTGATCTGATCCAGCTTTTCAGTTTTGTTGTTTGTGTTATTTGGTATCATACTTGAATTTTTCGTGACATGGGGTATTCGTAAGTTGGGGTTCCACTGTATTTAAGAATATTTTATGTGTTTTTATTTATGTGTGCTCAAATGGAATAATATGGTAATAATAATACATTTGTCTTAAATTATGGATGCTGTGTCGGTCGCGAACGAAGTGGCTCTTAGAGCCACTCTTTGAAGTGAACGACACGAGCCGGCTCCTTATCGCCAGCCGTGGGTTTTTTTTTCCTTTCTCTCACCCTCTCTCTCTCTCTCACTCTTTTTTCCGCTTCACTCAGCACGCGAGCCTTGTGCTGGGAAAAGGGGGGAGGGGCGGAATTTAC
>NW_024582955.1:298086-301414 GCF_018398535.1 Haplochromis burtoni | reverse complement strand
ATTTTATTACAGATGAAAGACTTTAGACAGTTTTTAACTCTCAGTGATGCCGCAGTGATCGTTTGATTTATGGACCTGCAGCAGAGTTTGAGCCCAGACACGGCTAATGACGTCAGACTTAAAGACCGGATTAATCTCCGTCTCTCTTCCACAGCATGTCTTTATCCTGTCTTCCTTCTCTCACCCCGACCGGTCGCAGCAGATGGCCCCGCCCCTCCCTGAGCCTGAATGAGGTGCGTGCAGAGAGCCGCCACTCAGACCTGATCTCTAAACATTTAAAGAGGATTTTTTTCAATCATATCAGGCCCTTGTTTCCCTGATATGATTCACCAATAAAGGAAGAGACGGGTAAGCGCAGGAATGTGCTGCAGCATGAGTAATCGCACTGAACCGAGCGTGCTCCTCTGTGACCTGCATCGACCTGCCTGCTGTAACGCTGACTCCTGAAATGTCAAAGGTCGCCCTCTGCACACGGTGACGGACCAATCAGCTGGTCAGAGGACAATGATGAGAGCGATGAAGGCGTCTGCAGAGTGACAAGCACCAGGTTACCTGACCGTGAGCATGTGTGTGTGTGTGTGAAGGTTGTGTAACTGTCTGCAGTCGTGTCTCGGCAGGCCTCTTTGTGCTTCTCTGCAGAGCACGTACGCCATTCGTCACCCATGTGGAAACTCTCTGACGACAGCTGAACGGTTGAATCTTGAATTGTTCCACTGCTCACCCCCGGGCTGCTGTCAGAGGGGGCGGGGTTTGTTAGAAGATGCCAGGTATTTTTAGCTTTTTTTCCCAACAGGTGATCGAGCAGGTTTTTAGTGTCTCTTCTCTGTTTTTTTTTTAGCTTCTTCCCATCGTCCTTTGTCCTCGTCTTTCTCTTTGTTTCTCAAACAAACTATGACAATCAGGTGGACCAGTATGGCAAAGCCGCAATGATGCAATTGGGAAAAAAATCTGTTGGACGATTGCTACAGTCCGGACAGATGACAATTACTGTGATCATTTTCAGCTTCAGTGTGAAATATCTGAAGAATCGTTGAGGGTTCTGGGATCAGCCCCCAAGCAGGAACCAGTTCACATGCTGGCAAAAGGACGCACTGTCACTACCCAATCCGTACCGGCAACCCGATCGGTACTACGCATGCACAAATCTTACGTCACTTCCTCTCTTTGCCAACATTGCGACGATTAATGTATTTGAGTGACACGGTTAGCACCCAGTTAGCTCCTAGCATTTCTCAACAGCTCTGCCTCCTTTTCGACATTTAAACAATGGATAACCCGTTTACAAACAAATTCATGCTTTTCTCCTCAACAGAGAGCGTCCCCCGATTGAACAACAGCGCCGTAAAATAAGAAGAATGGCGCCTAATTACAGAGTTAATAATACAGACTTTGTAATATCTCACGTGTTGATTCATCAGCCAGATTAAGTGTTTACTGGCAATTGACAGTGATAGCGGACATTATCATCACTATTCCAACAATCCTCTGCACACAGACAAGCATAAACACACTCGACTATCACTAAATCAGATTTAACACACGTTTGTAATGACGCTAGTTCATAGGGCTCATTCACTCGGTCAGCAGGTGGCAGTATCCTCATACACTGGGGAGTAAACTGCCATTAGACGAAACAGAAGAAGAAGAAAACACTTGCACATGTGCGGTACGGATCAGGGAGTCCTACGGAGCCCCGCAGGGGACATGGGAGAAAAAAAAATTAAGACGGACTTTTGTGAGATCTCGCAAAACAAACTCGGGATCTCGCAAAAGTCCGTCTTAATTTTTTTTCTCCCTGCGGGGCTCCGTAGAGTCCTGATCCGTAACTATCTTTTTATTTTTCGTTTTTGTCTAGATTATATTGAAATTGTTCATTATTGCAAACATTTTCAGAGATGCTTATTATTCTTAACATCTTAACTGATACTCTGACCTGTAACTATCGTAAAATGCTTCGAGCGGAAGTAGTGGCCTTTTGCACATGCGTGGTACCGATCGGGTTTCCGGTACGGATCGGGTAGTGACACGCACAATGAAGCCTTTGACAGTTCAGAGTGCGCCTCCTTAAAACCTCCCCTGTGGAACCACAAAGCACGGATCCACACAGTTCCACCTTTGTTCCATCCCAGAGCTCTGGGATCTCGCTGCTCATTTTTTCAGGCGATTACGGTTGCCCCTGAGCTGCTCCGTCCAGAGTGCTGGAGTCCCGCCATGAAGGCCTCGCCTATAACATGACCTTTAAATGGTTTGTACTGACGGCTCACACTGTGGCTCAGTGACACGACCGTCGAGCTCCACAAACAAAAAGCTCCGAGCCTGCAGTTCCTCTACCATCCAGCAGAGGTGCTCACTTCTCCGTTAGAGTCTGCATGACTCTCTGACTGACAGGCGGCTGAACGGGACCTGTGTGTGCATTTACCTGCACGCACACTGTGACAGGTGATCACGCCACATTAAACTGCAGCCAGCTGTCAGAGGACTCAGGTCACACCTGCACGCTGTCCACCCACAGGACGGGAAACCTGCGGCTCTGCTTTTATTCAGACAGCCACAGCTGCCTGCAGCTGCTTTCCTCGGCCAGGTAAACCCTGACAGCCCAGCAGGTTAAAGCCTTCAGTCCAGCTTCCTGTTTGTGAGTATGCTCAGAGTGACGCTGGTGTGGAGCGCTTTCGGTTTCAGCAGTTATTTAAATCCTCTCAGATTCAGTGCTGCCTCTTACTTCCTGTGGAAATCCACAGGAGAAACACCAATTTTCTTCTCTGACCAGAACTGAGCGACTTCTTGGAAACCACCCATGGAAAGTCCACTTGTCCGTTACGACAGCGTGCCAGGCCATGAGGTCATCTTTCTTTCAAAACACAGTACAATGTGAGGCATTTCGTCCACACCCAGCCTTATCCCAGCGCTGGAACTACAAGGAACTAGCTTCAGTTTTTCACCACAGCAAGCATGGGAGTTTCTCGGGAAGCTCAGATAATCATCATAACCATAACATAACCTTCCTCTAACAGCTCCTGCAGCAGCTCGTCCACTTCCTGTGTGGAAACTCAAAAACAAGCTTCTTTGCCGACACATGAGGCTAAATCCAGCCCAGCGAGGCCTCGGTCAGTTTAACCCATCTTCATCATCAATCTTCATCCTGACTTCCTCTGTATGAAGCTCGAGTTGATCAGTGATGATGAGGAATATGATGTTATGATGTGATGACAAAGATGATGATGAGGAGGAGGAGGATGAGGATGATGAGGATGATGCTGATACTGTGAGGAACATGATGAGGAGGAGGAGGATCATGAGAATGAGAATGATGAGGATGATGTGAAGATGA
>NW_024582955.1:262074-295699 GCF_018398535.1 Haplochromis burtoni | reverse complement strand
ATTCAGTTTCTATCGTTGGGCATCTGATGAATGCGCCATCTCCAAATACTCGAGGTAATCCAAGTTTGCAGCTCTGTAGGGAATGTCTCGTTTTCGTGTGTGTGTGTGTGTGATTATGTAACTTCCTGTGTTGTGAAACTAGAGCAGATTTGCGGGAAATTCCTTCAGGATGTTTGATCACCGGTCACATGACCATCACATGACTCAATTAATAACTGAGTAACTCATTTCAGCTAAGGCAGGAAATGAGTTACTGTTCTTTTGTATTTCCACATCTAAATGCCCCGCCCACCTCCACTGCACAATGACACTCCTCTGGCTGCCCCTGCTGGCCTGCTGGCTGAGTGCAGGCAGTGCACAGTGAGGGCATTAATGGTAATATTTATCAATTTACCAGTCAGCTGTTAGAGAGCGAGCCATGACAGTGGAAACTAAACGTGTTCACAGTGCCTAACCTCAGGGGCATTAAAGCTGTGTGATGCTGGAGAACATCAGCGACGGAACGTGATGAAGAGCGGCAAAGACAGTGTACAGGTGTGCAGCAATATCAGGTGATCTGTCCACAGATTCACTTCCTCAGCCTGGATTTCATTTCCTGCTCCATGCTCACACCTGCAAGCTTGGCTCTGTGACAGAGAGGGGGGCACTGGCTGTCCAGGGGGCGGGGCTAAGAGGACAAGTCAGAAAACTGCAATTCTTACCTGCCAGGTAAACTCACAAGGCTTTGGAGATCATTTTGAGTCCAATCAGATGTTTTTATGCTGTGGTCAGAGCAGTGTTAAGAAGGTTACTTTTAAAATGTGTTTCACTACAGATTACATGGCCCAAAATGTATTTTGTAACGTATTCCGTTATGTTACTTAATGGGAGTAATGTATTCTGAATACTTTGGATTACTTGATATATTGTCATAGTTTTTACAACTACATGAATGTGCTATTACTGTGTGATTTATTATGTATACAGATGTAAGCGTGTATGTGGAAATATGTGCGTATATGTTTGCAGGTGTATGCATAACTTGTACATATCTTTCTTGTGTAAATGTAAATTTGTCTGTTATTGTGTAAATACTTACGCTATTGTGTACTTCACACACATGGAGAGATGCCAAACTGCCTTTCATTGTTCTTGTAACAGAGACAATAAAAAGCTTTTCTATTCTATTCTATTCTACATTGTTAGCTGGCTTTAGCTGAGGTTAGTTCACAGACTGCAGACTGTTAGAGTTGATGGATAGCAACTAGATTTTTAAATCTTAATATAAAATGAGTAACAATAGGGTGGAGATTAGGTAAGGCTGCACTTTTTACAGTGAGCTGGTATAGAAAACTGTTTCTGTATCAGCAATAAGTTTTCTTTCTGTCTGCTTTCAGAACAGCACATTACATTAAAAAACAATAAAAGTTTCTATTCCTATCTACTAATGTTATTTTTATTATTACATTCATACAAATGTTGTATTTGTTTGTTTTTCTGTGTGATTTTGTTGACTTTCATTCAGAGTTCAGGATGAAGGCGTTCTCCTTTCCTGAAGGAACACATGCAACCACAGGGTGGCGCTGCTCTTCCAAACAGCTCAAGTTACACCTCGGTTTCAAATCTCTGCCAGTTTATTAGGTATGCTAGTTTTCACTGCACAGCAAGAAGCTATTTGCTGCTGTCTCAGCTGCGCTGCACTCATGGCCTATTAAAGTAGCTGCCCTTGTGCTTATGAGCCATCGTCCTTTGGCGTTGTTAGCCAACCTGTATCAGATACAAGCTACAGACCATCCAGCAGGAGCAACAGTCCCTCCACAGTTACTCCAGAAGCTGCAGACTAGTTTGATTTGTCAAATCCTTCCTGTGTAAGAAATGCATGCTGGTGTACATGCATCAGGCGAAGGGTCCAGACTAAGCATTATATTCTCTGCATCTATTTTCTGCAGAGTCATTGCATGAAGGCAGACATGAGGAGAGGTGAGATGGAGCAGCTGATTGTAGCAGGCTAACAAAAGTAAACTGCTCACCCTGCAGTCGAGTTATTCACCCCACTGCCCACGGCTCACTGCCTTTTCGAATTCAAATGTAAAAAACTTTATTGACTGCAAATATGTGTGGACAGAATCTGGGTCTGCTACACTGAAGAAGAGCCACACATAGTATGGCAGATGTAACCAGTGTTACCAGCTCCTCAGTAAGGAAAATCGCTATTGGCTGTCCTAAAAGTCCTTAGAAGTCGCTAAATGACGTCATCGCCTAATTTGCATAATTGGTCATGCTAATCTAATTGTAACCTACGTTGTTGGAGAGAGAAATAACATCGTGGAAGAGACATAAAGTGAGTAAAAAACGTCCTAAATGCATTTAGAGTTTATTTAGAACTACAAATTAAATTTCTTTTAGCAATTATTGTTTTTTTTAATGTCACAATTCCAACCCTGCTCCTTTACCCGGGCTTAGGGTTGCCAACTCCCTGAAAAATAAATATGGGACACCTCATGTCATGGCCAGGGCTGGGCGACCCGATAGTCTTCACCCTTCCCAGTGTGGGGAATTTTTTAGCTCTTTTTTTGTGTGTGAAATTATTTTTTTCACCATTTGACAAAGTGCGTCCCTTTTCAGCTCAATACTTTTGTTTCTAAATACGGAACGATTCCGTTTTTCAAGGGACGGTTGGCAACCCTACCCGGGCTTGTGACCCGAAATAGGCGCTCTGGTGGAGTTACTTTGTGTGTGTGTTTATAAGTAGTTTTAAACCTTGTGATCCACAAAACAGCATAAGAGTAAAAGAAGAGCTGACTGCGTTACAGCACCCGCTGCTTGTTGAGAGTAAAAGCGATACGCGCTTTCACGTCTTTTTTAGGGGTCTGAAAACTCGCTAAATATAGCGACAAAGTCGCTAAGTTGGCAACACTGGATGTAACTTAGTTCGAAAACAGCTTAATGAATTTCCTAAAAATTGGTGTGCTTTGTGAATAGTTGGAGACACCTACTGGTCAAATACCGCACCTACATATTTAGGGTTCCAAATCGCTACACAGTGCATGCCTCAGCAAAGGAAAATAATCCCTAGATGGATGTAGGTGCACGTGAGCGATGCTGTTGTCAATTCTAAATGTCTCTTAGTGAAAACATTCTCATAGTGGTAATTGTCAATATGTAGTATTATTGTAAGCAGTACTAGCTAACTACAGCTTGCAATCCGGTTGTTCAGTCTGACGTCACTAGCCGTGTCTGGGCCTAAACTCCGCTGCAGGTCCATATATCAAACGATCACTATGGCATTACTGAGAGTTGAAAAACTGTCTAAAGTCTTTCATCTTTAATAAAATGATCAGCGTTCTGCTCTACCAGGTGTAACAATTGAGTTTAACATCCAGGCATCCATGAAAACGGAATTTATGACATTTAACGGAGTTAGAAGTTAGCAGGGAGTTAGCTCGCTAGCTTCTATCTAAATACAATATAGCATGTCCTGACTGCGGGGTTTTGGAAACAAATTAAAACGTACAGCTCTGCTATCACTTCCAGCATAAATGAAGACAGAAAACTAAACAGCAGTGACGTTTGTAGGGTTACTGAAGTTTGGCTAGCTGGTATATAATGGATGTGCGTCACGTACACACTAGCGACCGATAGTAACATAATATCAAGTAGCTTTTTGGTTAGGATGCTACGCTAATACTAGTTAGCTAGTCAGGTGCTTTCTGGCACACACCTAGCTCTATTTCTCTATGAGATTGTAACTGTTCTAATCCTTGTTAACAGAACTGAATGTTGCAGTTGTATGACACACTGTTGATGACGACTGTGTGCTGTTATCTTTGTACCAGGTAGGCGCTGTTAAGTACAAGTTTTACTTGATGTTGTTGTATAAAAAATGATAAAAAATGATGTTTGTTTTCATATAGAAAAGCTGTTTTTATATGTTATTGTTGTTGTTGGTTAGGAAAAAGGAGAATAATAGGCTCATCACTCATTACCAAAAGGAGGAAAAATAAATAAATAACTACTGCCACTATATGATCACACTTGGTTTCAACTAGAACTTTTAAAGAAAGACTTTGACAATGTTGTGTTGTAGAAAATATATTAGTCTTTTATTAAGTTTGCTGTTGAAAAAAAGGAAAATAATCCCAAGCTGGTAAACCACATGTTGCAGTTGCATGTGTACAGAAGAGACACTGATACAGATGTTCAAGGAACAGACGCTGATACAGATTTGATTCGATTTGATATACCTTTATTAGTCCCACAAGGGGAAATTTCATAAGGCTGCCGACCTATTGCACGCAATGGCGGCGCCATCTTACCCTCCGACCATACATACATTACACAAAACATCACATGGGGAAGACAGGTCAGAGAGGTATAACAATGAGAACAGAAAAACAACACCTCTGCACATAGCACATGAAAAAACTCTTAATACACCAAAGAAACACATGACAAGCAACAGGGGTGGGTAAAGGTTCAGTGGTGTGCAGAACAGACACTGAGACAGATGTGTAGAAAACAGCAGCTCTCAGTCAGGCTGCCATAAACACATAGGAGGCAGAAAACACTCACACACACACACACAGACACATTCCTGAGCTGGTTGTGTGTTGATGTTAGCCGACCAATAAGAAGCAGCTTCAGTCCCTGTGAGGAGTCCAGCGGTTTTCCCATTTTCGGTCAAAGTCCAGGCAGGGTGTGTGTGTGTTAGTGTGTGTGTGTGTGTGTGTGTGTGTGTGTGTGTGTGTTGTCTGTGTGTGTGTGTTTGTGTGTGTGTCTGTGTGTGTGTGTGTGTGTTGTGTGTGTGTGTTGTTGTGTGTGTGTGTTGGTTGTGTGTGTGTGTGTGTGTGTGTGTGTGTGTGTGTGTGTGTGTGTGTGTGTGTGTCTGTGTAGTGTGTGTGTGTGTGTGTGTCGTGTGTGTGTGTGTGTGTGTGTGTGTGTGTGTGTGTGTGTGTGTGTGTGTGTTTGTGTGTGTCTGTGTGTGTGTGTCTGTGTGTGTTGGTGTGTGTGTGTGTGTGTGTGTTGCTTGTGCGTGTTGTTGTGTTGTGTGTGAGTGTGTGTGTGTTATGTCTGTGCGTGTTAGTGTGGTTGTGTGTGTGTGTGTGTTGATCACTTCAGTCTGACACAATCAGAAATAATGATATTGATGATGATGATGATGATGATGATGATGATGATAAAGGAGCACTTAAGCTTCCACACTGAGGTCAAAGGTCGCCGTTGTGCTGAGATGGGATGAAGGTTGAAGGTCACGTTCACCTGCAGTCCCTCCGGCGTCCAGCAGAGGCTCCAGCAGTCGCTTGGTCCCCGTGCACTTTTCTTTTATTGTGACGATGATCTCATTCGACAGCTTCCTGTGGACCGCTGCAGGGTTCACCTTCACCATCAGCAGACCTTTTCACAATAAAAGCCTAATGCTCTAAATGTGCCATGAGCTCTGCTCCTGCACTGACAGTGAAGCTGTGCTGGCAGAAGCCACTTCCTGCATGGGCATCAACACGAACAGGTGTTTGTGTTCAACTTCACTTCCTGTCCTGCAGACGCAGATTTCAGGTTTAACGCCCGCACTCCACACAGGAAATAGCATTTTTTGGTCTCTCAGTACGAACCTGTGCTAACGTCTGAACTCACACAGGCGTGTCTGCTGATTCTATGGCAGTGGTTGTTTATGGGAAAGGCGTTCAGACTGATGAAGGTCTGAGCAGAGCGGTGTGAGGAGGAGGAGACAGCGCTCCATCTCCTTAAAAAGGCAAACGCAGCAGGGCGGGGGGACCGGCTGCTGAAAACAGGAAGAAGAATGCTTGGACTGTTGTGTCCGGACATCAGGCAGCAAAGACCAACCCTTTTATGGTGTTATGGACAGAGGAATTCTGGGAAATGTAGGAGGTGAGAAACAGGAAGGAGTGAAACATGAAGATCTCACTGAGTCCTGAAACACAAAGCAAGACTCATTAGAGCCAGTTTCAGCTTCCTGTGGTCAGCAGCACTGGAAACAGTGACGATGGTTCCTGTGTGGCTTCATCAGGACTTCTGGTGCACTCGAGGCTTGCAGCATTTGTTCGTGCACAGCTCTCTGAGCTCTGCACCCCGATTGGACCGCTGCAGCAGCTCAATTCTTTCCTTTTTCAGTCATTCTGGAGATTTGCTGCCGTGCTCAGATCTTTGTCCTGCTCATGACCCGGTTTGGGATGGACGGCCTCGCGCTGATACACTTTGGCGCACTCGGTGCTTCGTTCTAACGCATCTTTGCTAACCATGCCTCTGAAACCAGCCATGACCTGTGACCTTTAACCTGCTCACTGAGGCCTGTAGAGTCTGAGCTCAGGGTCTGTCTTTGGGGTGGAGTTGGTGGGGAGGAGATTGTATCAATACACCTGAACGCTGCAGAAAGTCGCTGTACTCTCACAGCTGATGATCAGTAATCAGAGGATTGATTATCAGCTGATTATCCACACCTGGCTGCTGCGGATTCCTGAGGGAGCGGTGAGGGTGGAGTTAGGTGATTGATCGGTTGTAGTTTGGAGCAAAGAAGCTGTCCTATTGGCTGAGAGATTCGAGCGAGTCGAGGGTTCATCAGGAAATACATCACTGACACTGAGCACTGAACAGGTGACCTCCTGTGTGAATCCTGAGCAGTTCATCATTCTTGGTAACGAGCCTCTTCTCCATGGAGACGGTTGCTGAGGCTGATGGGTATCGTAGTGTTTGGAGACGAGGCGCCAGGCAGAGGGAGGAATGTGTCCGGGTCTCTGCTTCTCCTTAAAAGGAAACTTTACTACGACCAAATCAAAACTTCCTACAACAGAGGCTCCGCCCTCCTTACAACTCCTCAGGAACAGAAAGGCCAGGGGAAAAAATGAGGAGAAATTCAACCTAAAACCACAGACACCAGGGGAAGTGTCTGTCTGTGGCTCCAAATAAGGAAGGAGGCCAGTAAATAAAGGAGACTTGGCCCCAGCCCTCCTCCTCCTCCTCCTGTAAAGGGAGGAAGCACAGTGGGTGTGGCGGTGGCATCCCGCTGCTGTCCTTGTTTAGCTGTGCAGCGTTCATCCAACACATCCTTCACTGCTTCATGCATCACCACAGCATTTCCTCCTCTTTAGCTCCACCGAGCAGAGGTCAGAGGTCACCTGCTAAATACCCCAGAAAGAGACTTAAAGCATGCACAGAGAGAGAGAGACAACTGCAACCAGAGGATCAAATACACAGACTGTATATAAACAAGGGCTGGCTTTTATTCTGTAGCGCAGCCTTCTGGGACGTGCTGGTACGAGAGCCTCACAGCAGGAGCTCAGTGTGTGGGTCTGTCAGCTGCTGCTGAGCTGGACGAGCAGCTGACAGCTCCTCAGCATGACTGCAGAGACAGTTTAAAGGCGGACAGTGACGTGAGGAGCTGATGACGTCTGAGTCAGAGCTGATATTGAACAGAAATCAGAGGGACGTTTACTTCTTATATTTCCACACGTTGATTATCATCTGCATGCACAGTTTCACACTCTCACACTGCAGTGGGGGAAATTTATGGTTCAGCATCCAGCCAAAGGAGCTTTAATGCTGGGAATGCTGGACTCAGGGTCCCACGTTGAAGACAAGTGGAGTGCGTGCTGCATTCAGGACGCGCTGTAGCGTAAACAGATGATGTCACCTCCTTGGCGTGCTGCTGAGGCGTGTACAGTCTGTGTATGAATGAACACGATACACAGCCATATGAGGAGCTGCGAGCGCCAGTGAAAGGGGGGGGGGGGTTACATGGACAGTATGGCGGTGAGGAGAAAGTACCTGGAGATGAAGAGTGACGCGCATCAGAGAAAGGTTCAGCTCTTCAAAAAGGAGGCGCTCAGTATCCAGGGCCAACCGTGTCACTGTTTACAGTTTTAGAGTGACCTTTGGCCCCCAGCACTCGGCTCTGTTTTGAAGTCTGATGTACCTTTCCAGGTGTCGCCTCTGAGGCCCTCCCTGAGCCGTCGTGCATCAGTCACACCCTCAGAGTCGCTTGTGTTTGCGCTCAGCTCACCGAGAATGTAAATCTGTTGGCAGCAGCACAGCTGAGAATGGAAACAGGCCAGGGGAGGGGTCAAAGTTCATCTGAGAGTCAGCTGGAGTCCGAGCATGCCGAGAGATCCTGAATCCTTCAGACAGGAACCCCGAGGACCACGACCACAGTGCACAGAAACACACATCACTCTATAAAAGTAGAAACTAATAGAAATACACTTCAGACTGCTGTGTGTGCGTGCGTGCGCGCGTGCGTGCGCGCGTGCGCGCGTGTGCGTGCGTGCGTGCGTGCGTGCGCGCGCGTGCGTGCGCGTGCGTGCGTGCGTGCGTGTGTGTGTGCGTGCGTGTGTGTGTGTGTGTGTGTGTGTCAGCAGCTGAAAGGAGGTCATTCTCTCGGTCTCTTTAAAGACCAGCTGCTGACAGTAAACACAGCTGCGCTTCAGCACCTGCTGAACCAGGACCAGGACTGGGTCTCAACGGGGTCACATGTAGTTTGTTAACGTGGTGAAAACAGCAAAAAGAGTTTGAGCTGAAGTCTGTCGCAGCGCTAACATCAGAAACGCGTGCCCACCGTGTCGAGTTTCCTTGGAGACGGAGGGTGAGGACAAGCAGGGTGTCGGGGAGGGCTGAGGTGTGAGACACTGTCAGCAAACAGCGTCTGACCTTTACAGCACGACCTTGGTCCATCCACTCAGAGGCCCAGGAACACCCTGGAGACATGTGGCTGAATAGCTGGAACAGCTGGAACAAACACGCAGTCACCAGTCCGCCACATCAAACATCAAGTACCATCAATATGTCTGCGTCGCTCAGCTCAATATTAAAAGGAGAGAAGAAACACTGAGGACAAGGCAGGTTGCACAGCGGCTTGCAGGTGCCGAGGCCCACCTGAACGCAGGACTCGCAGCAACAGAGCTCACTGTGAGTACGGCGTGCTGCCAATCAACTCCGGCGCATCACAATCCAGGTGACCGCTGCGCTCGGCCATCGCTCAAACACAGGTCTTGCCTCTTCTCTGCAGGTGTGCATGGACCTGCGTGGTCTAGCATCCACCCTTCAGTCGGACAGGCCACGCCCCTAATAATGCAAACTGAAGTCATGAAAAAGAAAATGTTTCAGCCTTATCTGGCAGAAATTATTTATTATTTAACCCTTTAAGACCTGCCATAGAACCAAGTCCGTCAGAGCTTATATTATATGTTTACATGCTGTGGAGCCATTTCTGGGAGCATTTCAAGTTGCTATACATCAATACAACCATTACAGCCTAGATTTTAATAGTATGTCTGCATTAAGTGCATAGAAATTACATAAATTGCAAAAAAGTGCAATGAACTACAAAATAATTGAAAATCGTTTTTGTTTTTTTAACATATATTTCTAGTTAGAGAAATTTAAGAGGCTTATCCCTCAAAACTGTAAATACAAAAAAGTTGCACAAAATAGTTTCCCACCACAGGAAATTTATTTTGAGTGTCTTCATAGTTTTATTTTTGAAATACACCAATTTTTATATACTGCAGGAAAAACAAAAATAAATATTATAGTGCAAATTTGCAAAAAAGCAGCATATGGATCAAAATTAACTATTTCCAGCAGTGCAATATGAGTCCTCAGCATCCCAGAAACAACACAGAAAGTCATAAAGTCAAAGATAACTTTTAAAAACACCAGTATAGGCTCATGAGGCCCTGATGGTAAAGAACTACATTTCCGCAAAATGACGTCACTTCCGGTTTCAGGCAGGTCATGGCGGACATGCGATAGTTCACGCTGATGGACGTAAGAAGTGTTACGAACAGCTGATCGGATCAGCAAAGCGTTTCTGGAATATTATGTTTTTGTTCCTGCAAGAGCTTTTTATGCAGCTTTTGCAAAGATTTATGTGGAAGGAAACTGTGACCGAGGACAAGCTGATGGCATCAGATGCAAGAACAACTCCTCCGGTTTCATATGCAAAAAAAATTATTGCGCTAGATTACGTGGTTGCAGAGCTACCGGGATTTAAAAATAGTTACGCAAAACGGAGCGTGCCCGCTCTGACCGGCTTTAAAGGGTTAATTATTGTTTTAATTTTGGTTTATATCCCAGCTGTTAACGTGGAGGGGGCGGGACTTATGAGGCATACCGCCAGCAGCCTGCAGGGGGCGATGCACGTTTCATTCATTCATCATTGTAACTGCCAGAGGAGTTGCTCTTCAACCCCAATCACAGTGAAAGTAGGACTTTCACTGAGTAATCTGATTACTCTGAGTGTGTAATCTGATTACTCTGGCTGTGTAATCTGATTACACTGGCTGTGTGATCTCCAGGAGCCCTCGGCGCTCCTCTCTCTCTGAGGAATGCAGTGAATGATGGGAGAAAGTCCGGGGGCACCACCAGCCGTGTGATTGGCTGCTTCCCTCGAGGCCTGCCCTATAAGGACTGAAGCAGGGGAGAGTGGGGGAGGCGCGGGGGGAGGGAGGAGACAGGAGGGGGCTCAGAGCCTTGTTTGGGATGGAGGGATGGATGGAGGAGGTGGAGGCTTGATAAACTCAGTCGCAGCTCTGCAGACTCTCACTTCTGTCCTGCCCCCGCCCCCACATCCCAGCAGGCCCTGCACCACCACGGTAAGACCTCCACCACCTCTTCTTCCTCACCTGGCTGCCTGTGTGTGAGTGTGATGAAGCTGCCGTTCCTCCTCTCTGCTCCTCTGCTCTGACACTTTAAAAATGTTGCAGCTCCTTCTCTGTCTTTACTTCGCCTCGTCTACCTCTTTTATTTTCTCTACAGTTCCATGATTTCACCTCCTCCATCACCTCCCAGTTTCTTCTCGCAGCTCACCTCCTCCAGCACCTCCTCGCTCTCCTCCTTTCTGCTCTTTCTCATGTAAAACTGTGTAAAAGCTATGGAACCTTTTTCACCTCCTCTCCGTTCATTAAGCCTCTCCTCCACCTCCTCTGTGTCCTTCTCTGCTGTGCTCCTCGTGGTTGTAGTGAACAGTGAGAAAGTGGCACCTTTCACCTCCTCTCTCCTCCTCCTGCTGCTCCTCGCGTGTTTTTCCATGTTTCAGGTCGTTGAAACTTTGGTGTTTCTCGTGTGTGTAAAATTGGACTTTTTCTGACTGAAGTTTGGTTCAAACTGAAACTTTAATTGAACATTGATCAGATTGAATCCTCATTGAGCTCTGCAAAGCTTCAATCCACTGATCTCCGATCAGCTTTAAATGAATAAGAGAAACCTGTGGACCATTCCAGCCAGCAGGGGGGAGTGACTCCCCCCACAGAGTAAAATTGGTGAAAACTAAAAATACATGAAACATTTCTCATGCTTCAGATGTCCCAGAGAAATTTGAAGAACATAAAGAAAAAAATCAAATGTAGGCTGAAAAATATATATTTAAAAACTGAAATATTGATTAAATACAAAAAGAAAATCAAATATTAACTTGTACTTGAACACAGGTATGGGGAGTGTGTCTGTGTTTTCCATATCATTTCTGAATTTAGTTTTTTGGCACAAACAGGCCTCCGTAGCCTCGTGTGAGGACGAGTGATGTCTTTACTTTTGCCTCTCAGCCGTGTGTGTTTAAAGTTTGAACACACACGGCCTCGTGTGTTTACAGCACACCTGCGGCAGCACAGAGACGTGAAAACACAGTTTTTATGATCTTAGCTTTTTTTTCCTTAAAACTTTTTCTACAAATTGAAGAAAGGGAAAGACGTGAAACACACACATGTAGTTGTAGCTGTAAAACCTGTCAGGGCGGTGCAGCAGCGCCCCCTGCTGCTCACAGCCAGTTTGAAATCTGCAGAAAAAATGTTTCATGGTTTAAAAGGTAAATTTGAAAGGTTTGTGTTTCATGCAGCGTGCAGCTGTGCTCGCCTCTGCATTAAACATCTGGATGACAGTTAGATGAAATCAGCTGATGCTGCAGGTTTAGTTTGGAGTTTATGCCACAGATGTCGAGCGAAGCTGGCAGGCAGGACTGAGGGCAAACTGAGCCCATGAGCTCTGCTGGAGGGAAAATCAGAAATATTCGATTCCCAGATTCATGACTAAATATGGACAGATGTGAGGTGAGGAGGCAAGGAGACGATGAGGGACACATGGGGAGGGGAGGGAGGCAGAGAGAGCACAGGGAGGGAGAGAGGGCGAGTGAGCATACCAAACACAGGCAGGACTCTGCTTCATGTCCTAATTAGGAAGTTTTCCCAGAGTGCCTCATGTTTGGGGGGGTGCTGCAGCTGGATGATGTGAGGTCCTCGGGCAGGTTTACCTCTGTGCGGACGATCCATTTTAACCTCACTGCTTCAACAGGAGCGTCTTCTTACCTGCTGAAGGTCATGTCAGCTCACTGCGCCATCTTGTGGTGGAGCGCGGTACTGCAGGGACCTTCAGCCCGGCTCTGTGTGACCTTCAATACGATGTGTCGAAGTTGCCTTTCCCTGCTCACTTCCTGCTGAAGCTTTAAACTGTCTCCAAAAGCACAAATGAACAAAAATGTCGAGTGGTTGGATCACCGTCAGAGCCGTGAGCCCTCACAGGCCGCCGCGGCGCCGAGTGCTCAAACAGAATAATGTTGGGATGTGACACATGTGGATGGTTTGAGTGGCGAGCGCTCACACACGCCTGCCGATGATAAGTAATTGAACCTGCGTCTTCTTCTGCCTGCAGTGTGACTCGGTGTCGTAGTGTCGTTGCTCGTCTACAGCGCCCCCTGCAGTCATGTGTGATGACGAGGAGAGCACCGCTCTGGTCTGCGATAACGGATCCGGTCTCTGCAAAGCCGGATTTGCCGGAGACGACGCTCCCAGAGCCGTCTTTCCCTCCATCGTGGGCCGGCCCCGGCACCAGGTACAAACACACACACACACAGGGACATATGCATACAAATGCACAGAAACAAACACACACACACAGAAACAGACACACACACATGCATATACAGATAGACAGACACACACATACACACGCACATCCAGTTACAAATGTCGGGATTATGACAGTAATATATTATTGAAGAATCAGGGGACAGTGAGGTTAGTGGGCACAGGTGAGTACCAGACAGTAAACTGAGTGCGCTCTGTGTGGTGCAGGGAGTGATGGTGGGCATGGGGCAGAAGGACAGCTACGTGGGTGACGAGGCTCAGAGTAAGAGAGGAATCCTGACCCTGAAGTACCCCATCGAACACGGCATCATCACTAACTGGGACGACATGGAGAAGGTGTGTCTCACACACACACACACATGGACGCGCGCAAACACACACACACACACCTGTGTGACTGCTGCTCTGCTCTCTGATTGGTCAGATATGGCACCACTCGTTCTACAACGAGCTGCGAGTGGCTCCAGAGGAACATCCCACCCTGCTGACTGAGGCGCCACTCAACCCCAAAGCTAACAGGGAGAAGATGACACAGGTACTACACTCTACTACATGTACCACAGTAATGCAGTGCTATAGTATAGTGCTCTACATGTACTGATAATATATATATATATATATATATATATATATACACACACATATACATAATGTATTGCAGTGTAAAAGTACACTACAGTACAACAAACAACAAGATGAAGCAGGTATCCCACAGACTGTAGATAAATAATGGACATCATGACATCACCCATTAATTTTTTCAAAGTCAGATTTTAAATCTTAAGTTTATGGGTACTGCCGTAGTGGGTTTTTGCTTCAGGAAGTGAACATATTTGGTCAGCGGGTGGAATGCTGAAAGTTATAAGCTAATGCTAGCATTCTTGGCTATCAGTCTGTATCCACACACTGTACAGGTTTATCACACAGACGCAGATACCTGCTAATCAGTAACATACACTCAGCAAACTGGATCTAAGCCTCCTGGGATTATCTGTTAGTACAGTGACCTTACAGCAGCCATGTTACTGGTCACATTACATCATTTAAAATGCTCCAAAAAGCTCCACCAGCACAACACTGGGTGCAGAGGCCCAGTTCATGGACTCCAATTAGCTGAGGCAAAGCCTAGCAGGCAGCTAGCAGCTACAGCCACCTGTGTCACTATCCACCTGTCAGCCAAAGTAACCACGCCCCTAATAATGCAAACTTAATATGATTTAAAAACAGATGTTAAGAAGGGCAAATTATCTACAGAGACCAAACAGTTTGTGCATCAGGCTTTAAAAATGTTTATTTTTGGTGTAAAGTTTCAACGTGGAAGTCTGTGGGGGGCTGACGCACTGCTGCCTCTGCTGGATGCTAAAGGAACTGCAGGTTTTGGATTCTTCTGTCTGTTCCTGGAGGAACACAGATTGATGGTTAAGACTAAATATTTCCACGATTTTTTTGTTTTCAGATCATGTTCGAGACCTTCAACGTTCCTGCCATGTATGTGGCCATCCAGGCCGTCCTATCACTGTACGCCTCAGGACGTACCACAGGTTGGACCACACCTCCTACTTTCTCCTTAATCACAATCTCATCTTATTTTTGGTGCTTTACTCCTGGTCAAAAGCACCTCCAAGGTTCCTCACAGTGTTACTGGAGGCCAACTTAATGCCATCCAGAGTAAGAATCTGGTTAGATACCATATTTCTATGATTTTCAGGGCCAAGTACAATAACCTCAGTTTGATTTGAATCTGCATAGCAGCAAGAATGGCTGCACTGTTTCTAATTATATTTTTTGTCACGGTGACGGATTGAAAACTGTGGGTTTAAAGGTTAAAGTTAAAGGTTATTAATCAAAGTTGTCCTGTTTCTCTACCCTCAAGGTATCGTCCTGGACTCAGGTGATGGCGTCACCCACAATGTGCCGATCTACGAGGGCTACGCCCTACCTCATGCCATCATGAGGTTGGACCTGGCGGGCCGCGACCTCACCGACTACCTCATGAAGATCTTGACCGAGCGAGGCTACAGCTTTGTCACCACCGGTAGGTCACGCCCACTTCCAGGTAATGTCAGAGTCACCTGTGATAATGTTTCTGACCCGGTCTGTCTGTCTGTATGCCTGCAGCGGAGAGAGAGATCGTGCGGGACATCAAGGAAAAGCTGTGCTACGTGGCTCTGGACTTTGAGAATGAGATGGGGACAGCCGCCACCTCGTCCTCGCTGGAGAAGAGCTACGAGCTTCCTGACGGGCAGGTCATCACCATTGGCAATGAGAGGTTCCGCTGCCCTGAGACGCTATTCCAGCCCTCCTTCATCGGTCGGTCCCTCCTGCCTGTCTTTCCCTGTACCTGGTTAGAGTAGAACTCTGCTACTTAATAAAACACTTTTTTTTGTTTTATTAATCTGTTGAGTTTGCGCTCCTGAATACTTGATCTGATGTGTCCGAACATCTTCAGACCCAAAAAACAAAGACAATCAGCAGATTCTCCAATGCTGACGATCGAGAAAAGCTCAGATTCGACTGATCGCTCCGTCAACGGGTCTTTTGTAACACTTATGGCTGATTGAACCTCTCTAACCCAGCATCTGGTCCTCGGTCCTCCTGCAGGTATGGAGTCGGCCGGCATCCACGAGACCACCTACAACAGCATCATGAAGTGTGACATCGACATCCGTAAAGACCTGTACGCCAACAACGTGCTGTCTGGGGGAACCACCATGTACCCGGGAATCGCAGACCGCATGCAGAAGGAGATCACCGCTCTGGCCCCCAGCACCATGAAGATCAAGGTGAGGCTTGACGACCTCACTGAGGCTCACTCACATTCAGCAGAAAATTAGTTAACTTTTGACCCCTCTCTCAGATCATCGCTCCCCCGGAGAGGAAGTACTCGGTGTGGATCGGCGGTTCCATCCTGGCCTCGCTCTCCACCTTCCAGCAGATGTGGATCAGCAAGCAGGAGTACGACGAGGCCGGACCCTCCATTGTCCACCGCAAGTGCTTCTAAAGGCTGCGCCCGGGCCTTCAAGCCCCGCCCCCTTCGCCTTTAGCACAACGTTATTTTAGCCTGCACTGAGCACCCGCTAACAGACCCCAGATCAGACACAGAAATCAGGCCCGCAGGGACGACAGGAAGTCAGAGCGCTCAACAGCGTTAACTTCAGAGGACAGAAAGTGATGTCATGTTTGTTTTTGAAGAACTTCCAGAAAGTCAAACATCCTCCCTCTCTGCTCACCTTCAAACTGTGAATGTGCCACTTGCCCTCTGCAACCCCACCACCCCACATTCCACCTGTGGCCCCGCCCCCTCTGAGCTCCATGTTGGTGCTGTTTCCTGTCAGAAAGTGCGTTTTTATTTTTGATGAATAAAGCTTGAATGTTGCCCGCTGGTGTCGTCTTCTATCGATCACATTCACGCGGCGCTCTGATGATGTCACACGGTGTATGATGATGTCACTGCTGTTGACCTGTGGGTAGGTGTGACCTCGTGGTGCTATCTGTATTAGTAACATTTGACAAGGTGGTGATGTGAACGTGGAAGTGGCGGTTGAATGAACCCAGGAAGACAATAAAGCGCTCTCATACCTGAACGGCGTCGCTCTTTTATTTCACCTGAGCTTAACTTTGTTGTCATAGCAACCAAAGCTGATTAAGACTGAAGCAGATAAACAGTAAAACTGAAAATAAGTGAACTTTACTGAACTCAGCAGTGGGAACAAGTCCTGGGGGATGTACTGCCACCTGGTGGTCCGTGCTGGAACTGCAGCTGCTGACAGTAAAGATTTAAACATTTCAATACAGCTTTATTAAATAATAAAGATAAATCAAGTGGACCAGTGTGGCAAAGCCGTAATGATCCGTTTGGCAAAACAAAATCAGTTGGGCATTTTTATCGGCCTTCAGACAATAATTGTGATTTCTACAGTTCCGGACGCGACAGGCATGAACAAAAACGCTTTATTAGTGTAAACATTAACGACCAGCAGACTGCATAACCCCTTCCTGCAGACCCACCCGAGACAGGTGTTCATCCTAGAGTGCAACCAGGGTGGGCGGAGCCTGAGACCCACTGAAGAGACGAGACCTCATTCAGCTCCGACATTATAATCTTTGGTAAGCAGGACTCTATTAGTCTCAAAAGAAACAATTTGGGCCCATTATCAGCTCATGTACATCCCCGTGTAAAAAATCTTGGTTTCATTTTTGATTCCACTCTCAAGCTGGACAAGCAAATAAATCCAGTCGTTTGTGGCAGTTTTTTCCAACTCAGGAGCGTTTCTAAACTCAAAAATATCCTGTCATCTAAAGACCTGGAAACTGTTATCCATGCTTTCATATCGTCACGTCTTGACTATTGTAACTCTCTCTATTTAGGCATTTGTCACTCGAGCCTGTCACGCCTGCAACTTGTTCAAAATGCAGCCGCAAGGCTCCTGACGGGCACTAGAAAGAGAGAGAATGTTACCCCGGTACTCGCATCTCTACATTGGCTACCACTTAAACATAGAATCGATTTTAAGGTTTTACTATTTGTTTTTAAAGCTCTCCATGGTTTGGCTCCAGGTTACATTTCAGACCTTCTTAGCCTGCACCGACCCACTCGATCTCTGCGCTCCTCCAGTCAGATGGTTTTATCTGTTCCACGCTCCCAGCTCAAATCTAGAGGTGACAGGGCTTTCTCCATGGCCGCCCCGAGACTCTGGAATAGTCTTCCCCCCTTCATAAAATCCTCTTCATCCTTGGAAGTCTTTAAATCAAATCTCAAGACCTACTTATTTTCCAAGGCTTTCGGATCTCTTTGATATCTTTTTTATTCTGTCTATTTGGTCTCTCATCTTATTGGGTGATGTTGTATGTGCATATACGTTATGTTCACATATGTGTGCTTGTGTGTGAATGTGTACAGTTTTGTATATGTATGTGCATATGTGCATGTACATTATATGCTATATACTCTTACATGTCTTACAATTCCTTTTTAAAATGTTTTCTTTCTACTTTAATTCTTTTATTATATCATCCCTCAGTTCAGCACTTTGGCTGACACTTGATGTCTTTTAAATGTGCTGTATAAATAAAGATGACTTGACTCCTAACAAGACCAGGTTTCCTCCAGAAGGTTTGCCAATTATCTATGAAGCCCACATCGTTTCTGGGACGCCACTCAGACAGCCAGCAGTTTAAGGAGAACATGTGGCTAAACATGTCACTGCTGGTCTGATTGGGGAGGGGACCAGAGAAAACTACAGAGTCCCACATTGTTTTAGCTCTGGCCCCTGGAAGACAGTTGACTATGGTTGCCGGTGTCTCTAGCTTCACATGTCGGGGTGGCTGTGGCTCAGATGGTAGAGCAGATCAGCTGATCGGAAGGTCGGTGGTTCGATCCTTGGCTTCCCCAGTCTGCATGCCAAGTAGCCTTGCCCTCCAGGTTCATCCGAGTGTGAATGCATGCGAATGCAGGTTAGTTTGCACTCGTGTATATGAGTGGGCGTGAATGAGGCATGTTGTATAGAGCGCTTTGAGTACTCCGGGAGAGTAGAAAAGCGCTATATAAGAATCAGTCCATTAACCATGTCTGAGAACAGAATCACCAAACGATGATGATCCTAACACAGACGCTCTCACACAAACTCATCTCCCTCTGCAGGACTTCCACAGGTCCTGCAGAGGGAGATGAGTTTGTATGAGAGCGTCTGTACTCGCTGCTGCAGCGCTAAGAACAGTGTTTTTAAACAAGTGCAACAGACGCTGCTCACAAACGGGCTCGTGTCTTTGAGTATTAGTGTCAGGTTGCTGCCATCACACCCCTCAGTCACACACCAAATGCTCGAATACTTCGTAGCAGGAGGGCTCCAACCATCACCACCGTTTAGTTTCTGTCCCACAGAGCCGCAGTTAGAGTGCAGAAATCCTCCAAACAAAGTGAAGCGTCAGCCTGCAGATGGTACTGCGTCTTTCTTTTTCCTCTGAAAGCAAGTTTGTGTGAGAAGTTAAAGATCTGAGCAGTCTGTGGGTTTGAGTGGGTGGAGCGATCAGAGTGGGTGGGTGGAGCGATCAGTTTCAGACACTTTTAATCAAAAAACAGACGCATACGGGTGCTGGAGCAGCAGAGTGTTTTATTACCAAAAAGTTAAAAACAGCAGTCAGGTCACAGTTTGTCAAAACGTCATCAGCAAAAAAAAACAGTCACACAACAGCTCAACAAGAAAACATCTGCTGGTGCACACACTGAGAAGTCCTCCAGCTGCGGGGCGCCTTGAACGCACCACGAGTGAAACATCAGAAAATAATTTCATCTGCAAGAAGTTTAAAAGGGCCCGCTGTGAGCGCCACGCCAGCCAGCGTTACACGACACACACCGGTGAGCCTGCAGCGCCCCCTGCTGTCTGCCACCCTTACATGGCACCCCACTCGAGGTCAAAGGTCAGAGTAGCTTATGGCGTGAACTGTCTCGCCTAAAATGACAGAGTGTTAAGAGTCTCCTCACAGTTTCACATCTGCAGCAGCGAAGAGCTCAAAGAATGACTTTCACCTCTGACCAAACCTCACAACACTGAACCGCCACAGCCAATCAGAGTGTCAGGGAAGCTGCCTAACAGGAAGTAAGGTCACAGCCAGAGGTGGACGCGCGAGGCGTTCAGGGTCAGAGATGGCAGCAGGATTTCAGCACTGAAACTAAGCTGTGGCGGTTAAAGGTCATTTTTAGTCTGAGTGAAGCGTGGAGAGACTTCGTCCTTGAGAGCGCCAACGCTTCAACGTTCACGTTTTCCAGGCGAGGCACTCGCTCACGTCTGCTCCCAGTCCATCTTCCATTTAAAACATCAAACTGTGTCTCAAACGGCTCGCTGGCAGTCGCCTCGACGGGAGCTTGGCCCAATCTGGGTCTCTGCAGACGCCATTTTCACAGCGCTGCTGTGACGGCAGCATCAGCTGAGGTTAGGTCTCAGTAAGCTTTTTATTAACTGCCCAATCAGAGCAGCTCACTGGCCTGAGATCACCCCCCCCCCATCTGCAGTGGCTCAGCAGCAAAAAAACAAAACAAAGAACAACAAAAAAACCACCAAAAATTAAAAGGGTTAAAAGTTTCCTGTAAATTTGACATCACAACGTGTCAGCAAACACCGGCGGTGCGTTCACAGTTTGCTCTTCAGAATAAAAGCCTGCCAGTGCTTCCTGTCTAAACCCTTAAGTCCAGCAGGTTAAGCCGCAAGTCCCTGAACACGACGTGTCTGCACACCTGAGGGGACAAAAGAGGACGGGTTACAGGTGATTCAGAGTCGGGGCTGAACACAGGACGCGGTATCCTGACGATGAGGTCGACCTCGGCGAGGGTCTCACCGTGAAGAGCGGCGGCTCCTTGGAGTGAGGATGGAAACCTTTCAGCTTGCAGGCAGAAACTTCGGACATCCCCAGGTTGGTCAGCCTGAACACACCTGTGCTGGGGGGGAGACAGGCGGAGCGACATTAGCGGGCTGAAAGGCCTCGTGGGAAATCGGCATACATGCGTGCTCCAGTGACAGACTTACTCGTTGTGTTTTGGCGCGCAGACGATGGCGACTGCTTCCGGCAGCATCAGCTGATATGAGCAGTGAGTGTGGAGGTCGACGCTGGACAGGAAGGCCGTCTGAGTGGGATGAGTCTGAACACAGAGGTCAGAGGTCACACACACTGAACTACAACCCTGACTGAAGTGACGCGTGGAGAGTGAGAGAGTGCAGAGCGAGACCTCTCCCTCGCTCTGCTCATCTGTTGCTCGACCGCAGGCACCGTTTCCATGGTGATATATGATCATGTAAATGAAGGAGAAACACTGGTTTTCTCAGGAGCGTGTGCTCGCTTACAGCACTTGTGGGGACTTGATACCAAACCACTCACCAAAAGAGGCCCCGAGTGAGTCGTTTGTGAGGACATTAATCAGACGGGTAACCTTACAGTTTATTTTAGTGTCGCACTGTTTCTGTTCTCACAAACTGCTGTTGCTACGAAGAAGGTTAACTGCATCTCTACAAGAGCCAATCATGGAGCTCCAGGACCTCCTCCAAGCCCCTCCCCCCAGCTTGCATGCTTACGTGGATCCAGCCCAGCGTCAGCAGGTGATGCTCATCCTGGAAGCTGAACAGCTCCTCCACGTTCTCCATGTCGCAGAAATCCGGGCCGGCGGTCTGTTTGGGGACTACGACGTGAGTCAGCGTGAACTCGTTGTGCGTCTGAGAATGAGAGAGAGGCGGGGCTTGGCTGGTGGTATATGACTGGAAATGGGTGAGGGCGTGACAGGACGTGCGTTTCGCTCACCAGCTGTCCGCAGAGGACGCCGCAGGTCTCGATTCCTCTGGCCGTGTTTGACCGGGCCAGCGAGAGGAAACTCTGAGTCAGCCCTTTGGGAATCAGGACTCGCCTCAGGCCCTCCACCCTCTCACCTGTACACAAACACACCTGGTTTAAGAGGGCGTAACGTCTGTGTGGAGGTCTGATTGAACCTTTTGCACCGCATACGACAGGTACGCAGTACACGCAGGTAAACGGAGTGACTGTGTACTGACTCTGTACTCCAGCCAGCGTGGCGGCAGGTTGGCTCACAGGGGCAGGCAGTCTGTTTCTGTTAGGGTCTGCCCCCAGGGATCGTATGCTGTTTTTGATTGGCTGCTGGGACAAACGGGAGCCGTCTGTCACCTCAGGCACTTTGGTCTGAACCTGCAACACAAACATGAAAGACACAGTCAAACTACACAGTACTCACATACTCAGTAGGCTGGGCCAGTATTACAGTACACCAGTACTTCACAAGCTAATCTATTAGTAGGCAGGCTAACGTTAGCTCAGGGTCAGGTTAGAGTTTAATCCTGAGAGTGTAAAGCTGGTTGACCTTAGCTTCCCTGCTAACACCAGCTAGCTGGTTAGCTTTAGCTAGTTCTAACGTCAAAATGAGACACGAGTGTTAGTTTGTGTTGAGCCGGACATTTACTGGACTCTCTTTGTAAGCTAATGCTGGCTAACGTTAGCTAGTGTTGCTCCCTGTGGACGAGGCAGGTCCGTACATGAAGGTTGTCCTGCTGCCAAAGGCACTGCAGTACGACACAAAACATCGACGCAGCTTCCGGGTCGAGAAGACTAAGCCAGCGAGAAATTCCTTAAGCCTGTACTATGAAGAATACGCTACCTTTTGCTCCGCCTCCACTCCTCTCTTATTGGCCAGCTCCTGGCGTCTCAGCTGGTCCTCGAAGTAGCGAAACTGTTCCGATTCAATCTGCATGCGTCGCAGAGCGGCGACGCGCTGCCTCTCCTCCTCCAGCAGCAGGAACCTTCTCCTGTCCTCGTCCAATAGGGACAGCTGCTGCAGCTGCTGGCCACACCCGTGCACCACGACCGCCGCCTGGCTCTGAGGAAACAAAGATGAGCTCGTACAGGTGGCTGCGGCGAGTTCACCTAAAATAAACGAATACTAGTCTGAACATCACTGTAGGAGGTCACCTCTGACAGGCGTGTCACACGCTAACCTTCACCTGAAAGACAGGTGGGATGGACTCACCGCGCAGAGGCCGTTCCCCTGGATCGTTCCCATACCGAGCGCTCCTCTGATCAATAATCAATACTGTGAAAACTCACTCACCTGGGCTCTGAGGTATTCGCTGTGTTCCCTGCTGTATTTCTCCTCCAGGCGCTTCTTCAGCTCGTCTTTACGGGGAAACGCCACCTCCTGAAGTTTCTGCACAGACAGAACAGGTCACAGCAAAGACACCAGGACCAGAACCAGGTGTGGTTCTGCAGCAGGAACACCTGAGGAACCGCAGCTGGAGCACCAAAAACAGCATAAATGTGTGACTTTACAGAGGTCACTCTGGGTCCACCTCGACTCAGGAGGATTCATGATGTAGGGCTGGCGTGATGGGGGGGGAGGGGCCAGATGGAGGCAGTCCTTCACAGCCACAACAACAAGACAAAGATTTGAAGTCTGGTTTAAGGACTGGACACGTTTCCAGCGACGTCCGCCACTTATAAAGACGTCTTCCACCAGCCAAGCCAACTTTACACCGATGAACGAGTTTAACTACGTCAGCCTGTGCTCCACCATCGTGTCGCCTACTTAGAAACATCACATTTAAGAATAAACCAAGGAAACGCTGACACACGCGCTCAAAACAAAAACAGGAAGGAACAAATACGACGAGACGGGCGGAAATGGTCGCCCTCGCCCGCCATCTCACAGACCGATACCCAGAAAAGTTCAGTGAAATCCAGCTGTTATGTTTCTGCTCTTTAAGCTCCAGCTGTGGCAACTGCACGAGTTCCAGATCTTTCCTGATGTTTCTGCTGCACGATCAGTTTTCTAGAATCTTCCAGGGATGAAAACTTTCGTGTTTCTACCATGATAAAAACGGTCGTGACTTTTCTGACGCACCCGTGAAAGCGTGAGCTCAGCATCAGGACAGATGTTTCTACACGACGGCGGCGAGCCTGCTCGCAGCGACCAACACGGCACTTTTAAGCCAGCTGATTAACGAACAAGTATCTGTCTCAGCTCCAACCTGCCAGACACTCTCACCTGAACACTAACACCCCGCCCACCAGCTTCAGCCAACAGGATCTCAGTCGAAACATCCCCGAGCACAAATCGAGCAGGAGATCTGGAAACTTGTTCATGTGTTAAACATGTGGAGTGACATCTCCATCATCCTGCTAACAAACCACAGACTCGATGTATGAGCCAGATCTGTGTCAGCAGTGCACAGCGTTTAATCCTGGTTCAACTCTGAGCCTGACTTTTTAAAACTCCACCACATCCCAAGATTAAAAAAATAAACAGTGCATGGTTAGTCCGGCCTGAAGCCTCAGCTGAAGCCTCTTCATGGGCAGAATGGATGCACCAAAGGTTGTTAAGTGCCAACAAGAAACAGGCCCATAGATCTAGAGATTTGCTAGCGTGGAAAACAACTCAGACAAGAGCGACAGACTGAAGGCTGCTCTGAGAAAGACGAGCATCATAGCGCTAACAGAAGCTAACTGCCACTGTGTTGTCCACAAACTGCTAACGACAAGCAGCCTGGAGAAAATCTACCGACATCTGAGGACAAACCACCACATCTCAAATGATGAGTTACAACCATCGAGCCAGATTTTAAACCAGCATGGCAGCAGGAGCTAGCTGGATGTAGCTGGAGCTACCTGGAGCCATCAGAGGCCAAAGGAAGCTAACAACTGCTAGCTGGAGCGACCTAAAACACTTACAGGAGGAGGCGAGGGGAAAGCTGCAGCACAGCGAGCAACAACCTGAGCAACAGGAAGCTGGGAGTGATAACACACAGGCTGATTGGGTGATTGTCTGCAGCTGGTGGGGAAACAAACAAAGACAGGAAGTAGAAGTGGCTCAAGAGCAGGCAGGTGAGCGTCTTCAAAATAAAACAGGAAGTTCATAACGATTGTTACCTTCATGATGAAGTGTTTCTCGGGGATGGCAGTGCACTGCTGGTAGTCTCTGTGAGCGGGCAGCTTCTCTACAAATAGACTGAAAGACAGCGGCCGTCACATCACATGCTGTGCGAAACACCAAGCAGCCCCGCCCCCAACGCCACTGAGCCTCACGTGATAAACTTGGTGTAGAGGACGAAGGCGTTCTCCAGGCTGCCCTCCTCCAGGTAAACCGCCGCCATGCGCTCCATCTCCACGCCCGAGCGGAAGTAGCGTCTGGGCGCGATGTCCTCGTTGATCTCCACGCAGCATCCCATCTTCCCCAGCGCTCGGACGCGTTCCGCCGCCGTCAGCGACACGTCTGTGTAGTCGGGCTCTGCTGCCAGCTTCTTCTGTGGAAGAAAGTGTTTGTCAGAGAAGAGCAAAGATGGCAGCAGCCTCTAAAAACATCAACATGAGCACCAATGATTTCAGTTTGGAACGGTCATCGATGCTCAGAACGACCCTTCAGAGACCCGTGTCCCTCAGAGACCCGGGTTTGAGGAGGCTTTCTCTACGGCTCGACCACTAAGTAAAGTAAAATATCTCAGTGAAAGATTTTAAAAATGTGTTCTGTTTAATAGCAGGTGACGAGCTTAAGGACACGAAACTCATTAAAGGAGCCGACATTAAAAACTCTGAATGGCGTCACAGCTGAGCTGAAGTGTTTTTCAGGCAGGAAACTGAGATTTCCCGTCCCCGCTGGGAGCCTGAATGCAGCGTTTGTTGCTCAGCTCATTAAGATGACGGCGCCAGTCGGAGCGCCGAGGATAAGAAGACCTCTGTGCACCGAGCCGACACAGAAACAACCCCACTCTGTCTCACCTTTGATCTGATGTTTTATATAAAACTTTGTTCTTACTGATCAGGAAGCATTTTGTCTTTTACTTCTAATTTTATTCTAATCTGATTCTGATTTTATATGTAATTTAATTTTATTACAACTCTTTTTTTCTTTCACTTTTTTAATCACACTCGTTTCATTTTATTTCATTTTTAGTTAAATAATTAAATGACAAAAATAAAGTAAGAGACGTGATTTTCAGCATCCAGGTGAAATGATGCAGTCGTTGTAGACCTCAGCGCGTGCTGGCAGTCGTGTCACTGTTGTGTTGTAAAGCTGTTATGATGCGTGTTTTTCTGTCCCCACATTGTGAGTAACAAGAACACGTGTGGGTCCCCACAGCATCAGTAAAACACACACACACACACACACACACACACTCAGTACTTACCAATGTGTTTAAGCTGAAGCCTTGTTCCATTGTGTGTGTGCGTGTGTGTGTGTGTGTGTGTGTGTGTGTGTGTGTGTGTGTGTGTGTGTGTGTGTGTGTGTGTCTCAGCGTGTGCGTGTCACTGGTCGGCCCACGGCCGGCTCGTCCATCTGCCACCTCCCATGATGCTTCACTGCGGGGGAGACAGAAAAACAAGATGAGCAGCTTTGAAACGGCACATATGGGGGGAATCTTCCTTTAAAGCTGTTTTATTTCCCATCAGCCCCTCATCACCATCATCATCATCATCATCATGCCTGCCTGTCCTTCAGCTTGGTCCACAGTTACCGTGGCAACCAGCGACTAACCATGAGGTGACTCAGCCGCTCTTAAACCGATGAAGACAAGGCGAGCTCCCACTCCTCACAAGCTTCTGTGTCCAAACAAACAGCTCTGATCACGCCACTGTCACCGTGGCAACAGTTGCACCTGGCTGGAAGTGCTTCGAAAGAACAAACTCGCCCTGATTTTCATTTATAACCATTCACAGGTGAGACTCCAGCCCCACCAACTGTCCATCCTACCATTACGCTCAGCAGAAGCTCAAAGTCCTTCACATTGGTCTGACGGCAGTCCTGGATCAGATCTGGAGGCTCACCTGCAGCAGGTGAACACCTGGAGGAGAGGAGGCCCTGATCCAGGGGATCCTCATGGGCAGGTATAGAGAGCCTGTCGCAGGTTACGAGGGACTCACCTCCACCTGGGCCAGGTAAACTCGTCTCTGTGTCTGAGGATCAAACTGAACTGCTCCTGACTCCGCTCACATCAGCTGATACACATCAGACCTGTCGGCGTCGTTTCCGTCAGCCAATCAGAGCTCAGTGCTTGTAATGCAGGTGTGACGAGTTGAACCAGCTCGGCCTCATTCAGATCGTTCAGGTGCTGACGAGCCAGCGGCAACACATCGACACCTGCAGACGACCTGAGGTAACCTGACAGCAACGACGATGATGATGATGCCATGCAGGTGTTTTAAGGTGAACACCTGCATGGAGTCCCCTGAAACATGTGATTTAAGGTGGACATGTCTGTGAGCGCCTTAAATCTAGATGTAAACCTAAACACAGGTTTGCTTTCAGGCTGCTGTGATGTCACAGCTGGACACACCTCAATTAGCAGATCAATTAATTGATTTATTTTTCAAAATAAAAGCTTGTTTTAAAAAAGCTCAGTGACTGAAATTAAAAATTAAACTTTTATTTCTTTGTTTTGGGTTCATTGAGTCTCTATTTTCAAAATAAAAGTTGACAGTCTTTATCTGCTACGTCACAGACTTTCAAACTAAAGTTTGAAGGCTTCAACATGTCATTACAGGATTTATCGATAAACAAAGGCTGATCAGCAGATTCACTGATTAGTGATTGGTTTAAAAATGAGCTGCTGGGGAACCAATAAACAGCCCTGTTTTAACTTTAGCATGAAAACATCTGGAAACAGCTGCTTTCACCTGATGATGACGTCTACAGGTCCTGATCAGCTCGATAAAGAAAATGATTGATTTACCGGCTCGGTGTCGGCGTTCAGCCCGCAGTCCGGCTGCATCCCGCGGTCACACATGGAGGCCGGCGGCGGAGGATGAACCGGATCCAGGGCGGTGCGGACCGGTCCGGTCCAGC
Source organism: Haplochromis burtoni (assembly GCF_018398535.1). Taxonomy (NCBI): domain Eukaryota; kingdom Metazoa; phylum Chordata; class Actinopteri; order Cichliformes; family Cichlidae; genus Haplochromis; species Haplochromis burtoni. Next base: position 268,528 of record NW_024582955.1, on the reverse strand, counting down.
TGCGGGACAGATGTGAGAAACGGATGAAAGCTCCGGAGGATGCCGCCGTTCCACACCGACTACCCGCGGAGATGGTAGCCGCAGAGATCGTCTCTGAGATCGAGATGACTCACTCGCACTTTACGGTGTCACCGCGGCGGGTGTGACCTCTGTGCACATGCGCAGAAAGCCCCCACAGAGAGCAGGAGAACAGCGGGAGGTCTCACTCAGACAGAGACCCGGCAAACATAATCAAATGATGTCATCAATAATAATGACGCGAACAGATTGGTTGTGACAGACATCCGTCACAGAACATCCGGGGCCTCAGCAACAGAAACCATCCGAAACACCTTCAGCACAGCAGGTGAGACTCTTTCAGAATAAAGGACACCGTTTCAACTGTTTCTGAGCAGAGCTGCTTTAAAGCTCGACATGTTGCCTTTATCACGGCGGGTCTCACCGGAAGTGGAGCGGTGCAGAGCGAGGGTCCGAGAGCACCTGTGATCAGGTGTGTGCGGATGTTTATCGCCCTCTTCTGGACTCTGATAATCACTGCTGATGTTTTCAAGTTTGATTTCAAATAAAAACATTCAAACCGCCTGGTGATGCTCTGAGTTTACCTGCCTGTCTGTTCTTCCGGCTCCTCCTTCGGCCCCTCCTCCTGCTCCTTCGGCTCCTCCTCCTGCTCCTGCTCCTTTGTGCCTCGGGCTCTTTCTGATGTCTCAACATCAGCAGGTAAAGTACACAAAGTTCTTTTTGCGGCCTACAAAATAAAAGCACCGGGTCTGACAATGAAGCAAATGTTCTTCTGTTGGGAAGAAAAGACCACATGAGATCACGTGCGCGCCCTCCGAGTGTCACGTGGAAACAGGAAGCCGTCCAGACTCAGCTACGTGTTCTGGTGTGTTTAGTAATAAACTGAATGAAGTGAAACAGCAAAGAGACTCTTATTCTGAAAATGGATCCGGATGTGTTATTGCTGACGTATCGGACCATGACGTGCTCAGGTGTGTTCGTGCCGTCATGGGGATGGTTTACTCGGAGGTAAGAGCGCGCTTTGTTTCCCTCTTTTCTCTGCTAAACAAACACGTTTAATCCTCGTTTTAACTCTTTACTCCGAAAGGCTCATGCGCGCTCTTCCGGTTCGGGCTGATTTCTCGTGCACACACACCTGAGTTTCAGGTAAAGCTTCACTTGAAACAAACAGACAGGTAGAAGTTTAATGACCTGGCGTCACTCCGACAACAAATATGAAGACAGACACGAAAATGACTGCAGTACTGCAAGGATATCACAGCAACACAAGTACTGCAACACACTGCGAGAAAATGACTGCAAATATTCAGAAAACTACCAAAAACAGGAAAAAGAGAAGAAATCAAGATCAAGATAGCAAATGTTACACAATAGTTTTATTGAAATAACAATAATAATAATAATAATAATGAGAAACTGGTGGGATCTAATTTTTTACATGTTGAGAATCAGCCAATCAGAAGAGAGCGGTCTTAAAAGGGGAGGAGCTTGAGTGAGTGAGATAGGAGCAGAAAACTGGACAGACCGGGCTGTTCCTGATCAGCTGATAAGGAGCTTAACTCATGTAACTCCTCCTCTTCCTCCTCAGCCGGCCTGCCAGGCAGCGTACGAGGGCGACGTCCGTAAGTTGTACTTCCTCCTGAAAAATGACCCCGCCCACCTGAATGTTCAGGAGGTGCACACCGGGGACACACCCCTCATTGCTGCCTGCCGCCACGGTCACCTGAATGCGGTCACATACCTGCTGGACAACAAGGCCAACAGCCAGCTGACCAATAAGGTGCCTTTCCCTGATGATGTCATCATGTTGGTTAGCAAGCTGTGTTACTGATCTGTGTGTGTGTGTGTGTGTGTGTGTGTGTGTGTCACACATCAGAAACAGAGGACGTGTCTCCACTACGCCTCCAAGAGGACGTTCTCACTGCTGGATTATCTGATGATCACCATCCTGATGCCCATCCTGCTGCTCGGATACTTCATCATGGTACGGCCAATCAGCAGTCTCTCTCAGTGTGACATCATACAGGTAAAGCACAGTCTGATCTGCTCACCGGTGTTTCTGTGTTGCAGCTGCAGAAACAGAGGAAGAACGTGGCTCTGATGGAGGCCGTGCTGAGCACTGACGTCAGCGTCGACGCTGTCGACTACGTGCGTGAACAGGAGCTTAACGCGGTTTAATTTGAAAATCTCAGGCCACTTCCTGACAGTAAAAAGGTGTTTTGTGTGCAGAAGGGGAACACGGCTCTTCATTACGTCTGTGAGAGAAAAAGTCATCGCCTGGTTCCTCTGCTGCTGCAACGAAACGCCAAACCCAACATCAAGAATAACGTGCGTACAGACGCGCAGCACGCCGTGACAAGACGCTTTCCGTGACCCGATAACACGTGTGTCTGCTTTTACAGAACGGAGAAACCCCGCTGGACATCGCCACCAGACTCAAGTTCCAAAAGATCATCAACATGCTGAGGAAGACGGAATGAAGTTTTCATTCATGCGGACAGCAGGGGGCGCCAACACCCGATTCCTCCGCCTTCTATGCTGACGATGCTAGCATCTCAGAGAGACCTCCTAGCATGCAGCGTTTTCTTTGCTAACCACTCACCTGTCGGGCTACAAGCTAGTTTCCACTTCCAGGTTTTGTACCGAGCTAGGCTAACAGTCATTTTTCTTGTTTTGTAAGACATAAAATTAACTGAATTTTGCAATTTATCAACTAAAAAGAAACAAAACAAACTTTAGAAATTCTCGCCCCATCTTTACGTTACATTTTGCTAATAGCTTTGCCTCATTTTTTAATCTTTGTGCTAAGCTAGGCAACAGTATTTGAGAGCTCGCCGTTTATCTGTAGTTCTTATACTGTCAGCAGAGGTGTGCTTTGGGACTGTTACACGAACAGGTATAATAATAAAAGTGTCGACATGAAATGAAGCGGGTGATGAAACATTTCAAAGTAACATTTTTATTTCTGAATAAACTTGTAAACTACATTGAAACTCTCCAGCTGTTTGTTTTACTTTACCTTTCAGATTTCCATGGTAAAGGTCACGACTACTAAAACTTTCAAATTAAGAGCTGTCAGACAGAAAAGGAGGAATGAAAACAAGCTGTGGTCGTAAAATGGTTTTATTTAGGAAACATCATCATAATGAGTAAAAATGGTTTCACAGCAAGTTAAAAAACGCACACAGGTGACTGAAACTGCAGATTCACTTCTTATTCTCACATCCACATTTTCACAGTTTGTCCTCAGGACGAGTGTCTCCATGCTAAAAACAGGAAGTAGCAAAAAGAAGCCGCACTGACCAACACACAGCTCTGGTCCTACACATTCAACCCGACGTGCTGCTTCTGAGCAGAGCGCCCCGGGGCTCGCCGTGCGACCTGTTCACACGCTGAATGTTAGATTGTGACACAAATAGTTACCTGAAGCGTGACAACGCTGCTCTCTCATTGGTTCCCGGCAGAAGTGAGTCAAACTGCAGGAGAACGCGGTCCATGAAAACGCTTCAGAGTGACTGTTCATTTAAACATGCAGCAGCGTGCTTCGATTGCCTTTAAAGCTGCAGGTGATATGACAGGTCCAGGCAGGGAGGGCGGGACAGAAACATCCTGCTGCAGGAAGAAGTGTCAAAACTCAGTCTCCATAAAACCATAAACCACGCTGCGGCGGGCGGCGTCCGCTGCTCACGCCCTCTATCGGTACTCCTGCAGCAGCTTCAGCATAGCAGGAAACATCTGCTCCGGAGCATCCAGCCCCCAGATGAAATCCAGATGTTCCCAGTGCTCAATGTGCTGATGGTACACCAGGTTAGGGACCTGCAGACACACAGCTGTTATCCGGGCTGGCCCCTCCTCCTGTTTCATTAATGATCAGATTCGAGGACACGCCCCCACCGTACTCCATCATCGCCTAATGTGAATAAAGCTCGTAGGTAATGCTCACCTGAGTGAGGAGGACTGCCACATCTTTTGGGTCCGCCAGCGTATCCTGTCCCCCTGAAAACAGAGCGGTGGGAACCTTCATGTCCTGGACACGGTACTCGGGGGGAGTGGACTGCAGAGGGGACACAGGGAGGACACGGAGACCGTAAGCGAGGGACCAGGTGACATTTCAAAGTCTGTAGGAGTCCCTGCTGTGCTGTGGACTCACCTGGTTGTAGTGTTTCATGTTTCCTGCTGCTCCGAAGTCAAACGCCACCAGTCTTCCTGTGTGGACGGCCTGAATACAGGAAACTTTATTAACACCTGCCCCATGTACAGGCACACCAGAGCAGAATGAAAGCTACAAAAATAAGTACCAATAATCCATCCATTCGCTTCCACTTATCCTTTTCAGGGTCGCTGGAGCCTATCCCAGCTGTCATAGGGCGAGAGGCGGGGTCCACCCTGGACAGGTCGCCAGTCTGTCGCAGGGCCAACACACAGGGACAGACAACCAATCGCTCTCACGCTCACACCTATGGGCAATTTGGATTCATCAGTTAACCTGTCCCCACTAACTGCGTGTCTTTGGACTGTGGGAGAACACGCAAACACGGGGAGAACACGCAAACTCCACACAGAAAGACCCCGGCCTGATGGTGGAATTGAACTCAGGACCTTCTTGCTGTGCGGCAACAGTGCTAACCACTGTGCTGCAGAAATACCAATAATAGTGTACTAAATATAAAACAGGGTCATGTGACCCAAGTTCAGCCAATCAATAATAAAAGCAATGAATAATAATCCGTGTGAGCATTTCTCAAAGAACAAAATGAAATATTCAAATGAGCTCTCATTTACTGAACCAAAAACATTAAACACAAACCAAGAGGTGACATGTGGACACACACTGTGGACACACACTGTGGACACACACTGTGGACACACACTGTGGACACACACTGTGGGCTGTATTTGCAGAGCAACATCAAGGTCCCCACATGTACTCACAGGCAGGTATGAGTGTGTGTGTTACCTGGGACCAGTGGATCATGTTCTGGACTGAGGTCCCAGCCGGGCAGTGAGTGGTGTAGACCGGAGTCCGAGTCTGAAACACAGCCATGTGGCCTTCATCACAAACAGCTCTGACTCTAATTATCTTCAGAAAACTTCATTTTTTTTTGATTAACGTCCAGGTGTGCCCGTTCGGTCACCACCTGCTTCCCAGCAAGACACGAACCATGTTGAGGTTTTTCTCGTCGAAGCCGCAGAGGACGAAGAAGATGTTCCCGCACAGTTCGCTGAGAAGATGCTTCGCACACACGTGTTCGGCCAACCATTTAATCATCACGCTCTGGGGCAGGAAGTCCCGCCTCCCAAACAGGTCCTGTGGGGCCAACAAGAAACAACAAGACAAAGCTTATTGACTGTAAATGTGACGGCGATCAGACAAACGACCGAGAACACGACTAGCTGGTGGTCACGTGACTGGTTCGTACCCAGATGACGGCGTCGGGCAGGAAGGACAGTTTGGTCATGGGGCTGGCCGTGAAGGCGACAGTGGCCACAGGAGCCAATCCGAAGAACAGCCTGATCTTGCTGGCGAGCTTTGGCAGCGTGGAGAACGCCATGAATGCTGGAAACGAAGAGAAGATTAATTCCATGTACGGAAGCCTGTTGGGGACAGAAATCAGGACCTCCCCAGTTCAAAGTAAAAGCACCTATGGTGGTTCCCTGAGAGTGTCCAATGTAGAAGATCTGCTCCTGGCCAGTCACCTTCAGGATGTGGTCGACCACAGCTGGAAGATCCTTCAGAGCCAGCTCATCGTGGCTGCACAGACAAACACCAGAGCTCTGTCATGTTAATGCTCTCTGACACCTGCGCAGGTGAAAGGATAGCGGGGCGGGTACCTGAACCTCCAGAACTCGTCCTCGTACGGGCTCAGCGTGCGGTGTTTCCTGGACCACGTGTTTCCGCGGCTGTTTCCTATCCACACGTCGTAGCCCGCGTCCGCCAGCACGTAGCCCAGGCTGGAGGTCGGTGGGTTGGTGATCCAGTTACTGCCTGCAGCCAGGAGACCGTGCTGGAGGAAGACCGCTGGCCTCACACCTGCAGGACACCACAAACTGTCAAATCAAACCTGCCGGGAACAGATGCCAGGTTTCTACAGAGCCACATCTGGATTCAGACCCAGCATGACGTTAAAGGGAGAAGAGGAAGGTCAAGTGAATGTAGGTGAAAGATCACGTGAATCACTTCAGGACAAAGTTCATCAGGACTGCTGTAAAAAGGAAGTGAAGCTCGATGACATGGCAAAACTTCCTGTTTGCACCGTAACCAAATGTGCTCACAGAGAAGGAAGAGCCTCCGCCTGACCTTTGGAGGGTTTCAGTCCCCGCGGGATCCTGTTCACGCCCAGGATGTACCCGTCCTCCGTCAGCACCTGGTGCTCCTCTGCTGGGTAACCCCACCTCCGGATGATCTCTGTCTGCACACACACGCACGCACACGCAC
>NW_024582955.1:212333-262054 GCF_018398535.1 Haplochromis burtoni | reverse complement strand
ACGTTTCAAACAGTGAGGTCAGTGTGTAAAACTACAGAGCAGAGAAAAAAAATCAAAATAAACACGACATATCACATGACCTGACGCTGTGCCTGCAAGACCATGATGTGGGAATCAAAGACCCGCAACTGGGACCCGGGTCCAAGTGCGTTCTCTGAAAAACTTCTCCTTCCTGTGTGGGGAGGCGGGGCTTAGTAACGTGGGCCGAGATGTTCACTGGATATCAGCCGTCTCCTTGGATACCAGCCGTCGCCTGTCTCTCAGATCACTGGCGCTCGCCTCGTTTCTCAGGTTATTTGACCGTTAACACAAGTGCACCGCAGGACGCTGCTTCTTTTAAACGATGTGATGACGCTGCAGTGTATCCGCTGAATGTGAAATTAAAGTCAGAAACAGCTGAGAGCCCTGTGAAATTTCAAAATAAAAGACCCTGTGCAATCTCAATGCCCGTGACCTGCAAAGTTTACTTTGTCTAAAATGCAAGAGCTGCAGTCATGTGACTGACCAATCAATGCACAGTCGCAGTGATTATCAGTGATTGGTTGGTTACGTTCCACTTACTGCAGACCAGCGTGGCGGTTTGCAGGTGCAAAGGTACAGGTTACCTGATGAAGGCGTGTTTCTGTTGCAGCACAGAGACCAGCTCATTCACCTTTAACCAATCAAAGGTCAGGGAGTCTTTGTCAGGTCTTCCACGCTGCTCTCAGCTCCATCAGCTGCATCTCTCTGATTCTTTCCAGAGTTACAGGTGTGTCTGACAGCTCAGGTGAAGGCAGGCTTCAGTACAAACAGCTCACCTGTATGACAACGTGATGACGCCAGGTCCCGAGTGCCCAAGCTACACAGAAATGCTGCGAGCGTTTATCAAAGTCAGCATTACAAACTGACTCTGACATGAATCTGAGACGGCGCTCACACCGACTCATTTCTGTCAGGACATCATGAGGAGATTTTCATATCCATATCGCTATGGTAACCTAGGGTCACGGGTCAACAGTTACAGCTGATGTCTTCCTACAGCCTGATGAGTCAGACGGTCAGAGTTCAGCGACTGCAGTGAACAAACAGTCTGAGCTCATCGCTCAGAGTCCATCAACCGAGGCCACTGTGCGAAGAGTCAGGGCTCTTATTGTGAAAGGACAGAGAGATGACAGTGACATCCTGGAAACACCTGCAGACCCTTTCCTCACTTCCTGCCATGAAGCTCCCGTTCCTGTTGTTGGCGTTCATACATGGTTTGTAACGACGAGGTCAGAGTGAGGTCAGAGTGAGGTCAGAGTGCACGCTGCTCTAACAATTACACTGTTTCAATGAAGTTTCTGAGACAAACAGCAGCGAGCAGGAGCAGAGAACCCGAACACATCGCAGCATGGCGACTGAAATGCTTCCGGCCAGCACGGACGTCACAGACAGGAAGTAAAGTTTTAACATGGGAGTCTATGAGACTGACTACTGGAGCCTCGGTGCACGCTGGAGGAACTGGAGGTTTAGAGCTTCCTGTGTCAGAGGTTCACTCAAAAGACGTGTCCAAATTTATAGGCGGCATCCTCCTGAGGACCCGGCCTTCGCGGTCTACGTGGGCCGGGTCCTCAGAAGGTCGGGTAGGCCGGAAGTGAGCAGCTGTGAAATAGGACGGTCTAGCCTTCTGCTTAGCGTCACCGCTGTCTCGGTGGAGTTTAATAAACTCGGCCGTCTGCTCCTTGCTATCTAAAATATAACAGGACACTGGAGTAAATCTTCGACCGTCTCACCTTCTGTTTAAATAGTTTTCTGTTTATTCAGCTGTGTGAAAACTGTGACTTTATTCTCAGCCAAACCGATTTACACAGTGCGTCGCTGTGACGTAATCAGCCTACAGATGTGGCCTCAGGAGGATGCGGCCTCAGGAGGATGCGGCCCATGAATTTGGACACGACCAAATGTTCCAAAGGTGATGGAAACTCACAATGTTCATGTCCACTTCAGGGTCCAGCTCCTGCTGCAGGTCATCGGAGCGCCACGCTCTGCTGACGGCTGGCCCGCTGTGGACGAGAGCCGAGAGAAACAACACACACACCAACACACACAGCATGGTCTGACACACACACACACACACACACACACACACACACTGTCAGGATGGTGCGTTCGTGGGTCACTGAAAAGAAAGAATTGTTCCTTTTTCTTTGGTTCAAATAAAACTGATTCCTGTTTGATTTGAAAAGGCAGAAGAAGAAGACTCTGCTGTGAGGGTCACGTGGTCAGATTCAGTCTGATGACTGTGTGCTGATCTGTGATAATCAATAATCACAGAAGCATGTGATCAGAGAGTCTGAGCTGCTGCCTGCATAAACGGCATTTTCTGACTGGACCGCTGGCTCAGAATGACGTCATACGACTGCTTCTTATACAGCGCTTTTCTACTAGATCTTTACGCAGGTGCGGAATGGAGCAGCTGCAGCCAAAATCATGACGTAATGTTAGCGATCAGTTTGGTATTTACAGCAGTTTAAACACCGGAACTCATTTTCTGGTCCCCATAAACCTCTCGGTCCTGACGGTTATTCTAATAATCAGGTAACGACGCTAAGAAGCGGTTACACTCACCTGTTCTCGCGCCGATCTCTCTCTGAGGCGTCCGATCATCAGCGGACTGCGCCTTCTTCTGCTTTTCACTTTTAACTGCCCCCGTGACGTCATGAGAGAGGCTCTCTGTGATTTGCTGGCCAGAAACAGGACTCAGGTGTTAACCGTTTGGGCTCCGACGATCAGACCGGAAATAGTAACCTGTGTTGTTTGAAGCTGGGCTGTTTAAAATTCCATATATTAATTCATTTATATTTTACTCTACAGTACTTCTACATTTTAAATCACAATAATGATAATGTTGTTTTCAGTCATATTAAAATACATTTTTCTTCAGCGTTAAAGAGTTTTAATATGTGGTAACTATGTATTACATGTATTATTTTAATTAAACCATGAACAGTGTTATGGACTGTAAGGATTTTATTTCATGTGAACCTTTAATACACTGTTTGTCGTATTTTATGTCACGTAGATGCAGAAACGCTTTAAACGTTTTCTGTGGTTATTTTTGAAATTCTATCCGGATGTGCAGCAGTTGTTTCCGTTTGACCCCGGGAAAGTTTTTGTTCGTCCTTCTGTGTGTCGGTTTCGTAACTCGTTCGGACCCGGTCTCTGCAGGTTTAGCCTGGCTCGGTTCCCGCGCTAACATGTCCCGGGTTCTGATCGTGGGAGCGGGCCTGACGGGCAGTTTGTGCGCATGTCTGCTGAGGAGAGAGCTGCAGAGCACGGTTCGGATTGTGGTGTGGGACAAAGCGAGGGGCGCAGGTGAGACAGACAGAAGTCCGTTCATAAAACTGCACAGTTTCCGTTTCCGGTGCCGTGATGGGAACACGGACACGCCGCAGAACACTAGTGACGCGTTTGTGTACCAGAGGAGCCTCCTCTGTAACTCGGCTCGGCTGTGATCACCTGCTGAGGGCGAATGACGTCAGTGTATATAGCAGAATCAGAAAGGGTTTTATTGCCAAATGGAAATTGCTGCGGTACTTAGTGCAAACATACCGTCATATAACGCTTAAATAGACATAAAAATAAGAATTAAAAGTGCTAAGTAGATAAATATATACATGAGTGCAGGTGGTGATCAGTGCAAACATGTGAACACAGCGTAGGGTCATGTGTTAGTGGTGGGAACAGTCATACGGTTATTGTTCATGTGTCCAACAGCAGAGGGGAAGAAACTGTTCTTATGGCGAGAGGTTCTGGTGAGCAGGTAGCTGTCATTCCCACAGACACCCTCACCTGTAACAGAGACAGGAGCTTCCACCAGCATCTGTTTACACTCACCTGACATTTCATTAGGTACACTGGTGCCAGGTCAGACCCCCTGTGATTCTTCCTGTACATCATGTAGCTGCCATCACCAGTGTGTGAATGTGTGTGTGAATGGGTGGATGACTGGATATGTAAAGCGCTTTGGGGTCCTTAGGGACTAGTAAGGCGCTATATAAATACAGGCCATTTACCATTTTTACCATCATCTTCATCATCCTGAGGCTCAGTTTGAACAGATGATGAAATTCCAGCTGCCAGATTAAAAAGAGGGCTGTCCCCCATAATCAGGTTTTGTGTAATTTGATTGTGTTGAACATCATAAACCCACCTGCGACTGACTTTGGTTTGGAGACGTTTCCTGATGCTCAGCTTCAGTCGTGAACTGTCTGCCATCATATTTGCCTACAGACGGGATTCATGTCACGGGGTATCCCTGAATAATAAACACACTGGCTGATGACCCCGCTTTACTTTAAAAAACACTAAATTCCAACTGCTTTACAAACCGTAAACACTTTCTCAGAGCTCAGAGTCACAGGTGAGTAAAGCTGTCTGCAGCCACTATAGAACACAGGTGTGACGGGATAATGTTCAGAATGGATCAGCCTATGAATTCATTTCCTTTTCTTTCTCCTTCTGTTTTGTGTATTTTTGTTCTTTATATATTCATCTTTAATATTGCAGATAGTTACACCTTCACTTTTTTATGTTCAATAAAAGCTTTGTCTGCGTGCACTGAGCTGCTACCACGTGATTGGCTGATTAGTCATTTGTGTTAACGAGCAGTTAATAAAGTGGCTGGTTGGTTTGAGAGAGTAAAATGTGTGGAACAGTGGGAGTCTGTGTGCAGGCGGCAGGATGTCCACCAGCCGCGCTCCCGACGCCTCGTCTCAATCGGCTGATCTGGGAGCGCAGTACATCTCAGCCACGCCCGCCTACGCTCGCACCCACCACAGGTAACACACACCTGTTGCCTTAAAGGGCCAGTACGCCTCTGTAGCTGGGGCTTCAGGCAGGCTGACCGTGCGTGTGCGTGTGCAGGTTTTACTCGGAGCTCCTCTCTGTGGGCCTCCTGCAGCCCCTCGACTGTCCCATCGAAGGTCTGAAGGACCACGAGGGCACCGAGAACTACGTGACACCACTGGGCACGAGCAGCATCGTCAAGCACTTCCTGTCACAGTCAGGTAAACGTCCACCTGTTGGTCAACTGTCCAATCAGATTCACCTAAAACGCACAGGCTGACTCTGATTCAGTTGGAATTAAACTTTATTGAGTCTTCGTCTGTGTGTCAGGAGCCGATTTGTTCCTTGAGCATCACGTGACCGGCCTGTATCGCCGTGGTGCATCGTGGGAGGTCGAGAGGAAGGCAGGAGCCAGTGAGACGTTTGACGCCGTCGTCCTGACGATGCCGGTCCCTCAGATCCTGCAGCTGCAGGGAGACCTGGGACAATGTAAGACGGCCAGAACACAAAAGGAAACACACACACACTCGGTGTATGTTTTATGAGGTAAAAAAATGACGTCTTGTGAAACACGGGACTCAGACTTCATCGACACTGACACGAATGTGAGATCTGAGGTGTGGCGTCTCAGTCAGTAACACCATTCCGCCACACGGGGGCAGCAACAGCTGCAGGGAGAAGATCCAGCTGTTAGACACGACCCACGTTCATCGCTGTGATCAATAACTCTGAGGTTCTGATCACAAAGGTCGACCTGGGCAGACGGGACGATCCTTCCAGTCCAGCCGCTGACCTCAGAGCAGCGCAAACACTGGACTCTTATTTTGAAGAGGTGCTGACTGCTTCCTGCTCCCACAGTTTACACACACATACACGATCAGCACACTCTGATGTTAAGTAATTTTCCAGAGCTCTGATTGGCTGATAGATTCTTCACAACACTACACTGCTCTGTGTGTGTGTGTGTGTGTGTGTGTGTGCGGTCCTCGGTAGTGACTACTGTCCTCACAAAGACAGAAATACAAGCATGTGTGTGCGCGCACTTGCTGCAGAACAGCAGCAGCTCCACATGTGGCTTTCTAGATGATGATGTCACCTTCAGCTTCTCTGATTGGCTGAGAGCAGACAGCGCCCATTTCCTCTGCGCTGACACACACACATACATCTAATAATAACCTGTGTGTGTGTGTGTGTGTGCGTGCGTGTGTGTGTGTGTGTGTGTGTGAGAGGCAGCAGCCTGTTTCTGTCTCTGAGCTCTAAGCCAAGAATGAAACAGCAGCAGACTTTTCATGTTTGTTGGAGCTAACACCTCGCCCCAACACACACACACACACACACACACACACACACGCACAGGTGAGTTCTTCTGTGGTGATTCGGGGGTAGGGCTTCCTGCTGATTGGCCCATGTCTCCTTGTCTGTCAGTGCTGTCTGTCCAGCAGAGGCAGCAGCTGGAGGGCGTTGTCTACTCGTCCCGCTTCGCCCTCGCACTCTTCTTCTCCCCCGACGCCGTCGTGAAAGTTCCCTGGGGCGCGAAGTACGTCACGGACAGCAGCTGCATCCGCTACGTCGCTGTGGACTCCAAGAAGCGCGGCGCAGGTGTGTCCGTCGTCTGTCTGCTCCCCTGTATGTTCTTCTCACCTGTATCTCGCTCACTGCTTTTGTCCACCTGCTCAGACGCTCCGGGCCGCGGCCCCTCCCTCGTCGTACATACCGGCGTCCCGTTTGGCCTGGAACACCTGGAGCGAGACAAGGAGGATGTCCAGCCAGTCATCTTGCGGGAGCTGCACAGGCTGCTTCCTGGCCTGCCTCAACCAATCAGCATCAAGTGTCAGAAGTGGCGGTACTCACAGGTGAGTCATCTGTTTGTTGTAACCTGAACTCCTCCCCCAATGCGGCGATTGACTCACGGCCCCTCCCCCTCTCTCTTGCAGGTCCAGACCTCAGTGCCTGACTGTCCAGGTCACATGACCATCCTGGACGAGCCGCTGCTTGTCTGCGGCGGCGACGCCTTCACCCACTCCAACTTTGATGGCTGCGTGGAGTCCGCACTGAGCATGCTCAGAGTGCTGAAGGCCAAATTTGCCTGATCAATCATTAAACTGATCAATCACAATGTTTCTTTTGTCGATCAATGAACTGCAGATGTGTGAGCTGGTGCTGCGTTCACTAACGTTAGTAAAAAGTTTGTTAAAACTATTTTCAGCTTCAAATTCTTTTTTCTTACATTACACTCGTTAATCACTGACCTCCACTGGGAAATAATAGGTGCCCCCGGATGGAGCCTTGGAGAACTCCCAGTTACCCCTGTCCTGTGACTGGGATTGGACCAGTTTATCAGTGGCAGGTGTTTAAAAGCAGCACTGAGATATGCTCATGGAAACGCTGTTGATATTTAGTCTCCTGTTGAGTCAGAACGAGTCGAGGAGGGCGGGTGTGTTTGGGCCTACCTCCGGTTTGTGCAGGTCTTTGAACGCCTCAGACCTTCTGTGGGTTTTGGCCGTGTGGTGTGGAGGTGACTGACAGCTGAAGCTGTTTTATGAGCTGAGCTGTTTGGGTCAAAACAAAGCGAGTGAGTGTGGGTGGAGCTGAGCGTGGGTGGCAGCTTGCACCCTCCGTGGAATGAGTGTTGAAGCGTCTGATGTGAAATCTGCCACACCTTAAGGCGTCAGGTGACCGGCCAGTTGTCTGAGGTGGAGGCGTGGTGGGTGCAGTCCAGCTGGTGGAGCTGCTGCCTGAGCGTCTCCGCTGCTCTGCGCCTCCTTTGATCTTTTTATAGCAGCAGATGAGACAGAATCAGTGATGGCTCGCTGCCCACGAGGCACACTGAGCGCGTGTGACCTCATTTCTCCTCCCCGCTCCCTGCTGCACTGCACGGTGGGGGAAGCGATCCATTATCATTTCTGCCAAGTCACCGGTCGATCGTGCACGTGCGCGCACACGCAGGATTGAGCTGAGGCGCTCCTGTGTGCACGAGTCTGTGCAGCAGCGGAGCATAAACGAGTTTGTCAGAGAAGAAGACTATGATGGTTGTTCACGGCTGGCACAGCGCGTCGTCTACTAAGGTGGGAGTTGGTGGTTCGATTCCCGTCTGCAGTGTCCTCCATCCATCAGTGTGAACCGTGGGCGTTTCTATGAATGAGGCGTGTTGAAACACTGTATCACAATCAGCCCATTAATTATTTACTGGACAAAAAGTGAATTCTTATTTTTAACTCTGAGCCGAGTTAGAGTTAATCAGAACATCCAGCTGAATGTCTGCAAGTAATCACATTACATTGTCAAACTCAGGAAGAATAAAGAGCACTACCACAGCTGTGGGTGGTGACGAGTTAAACAGTGCGGTCAGTCACGTCTGCCTCAGCCTCCTGAAACACCCAACGTAGCTTTAGAACTGATCGATCGTGGCTCAAGAGTTGGCAGTTCGAGCCCGGCTCCGACAGTCTCGGTCGCTGTGTCCTTGGGCAAGACACTTCACCTGTTACCTACCGGTGGTGGTCAGTGCGCCCCAGGGCGGCCGTGGCTACAACGTAGCTGCCATCACCAGTGTGTGAATGTGTGTGAGAATGTGTGGGTGTAGTATAAAGTGCTTTGGGACTAAAGCTATACAAATACAGGCCATTTAAAACATGAGTTCACCAAGAGTTTATTCAACAAAATGCCCCAAAGCCATTTTCTTCCCTTAAAGCAGCGCGCTGAGCACTTGATAACAGAGCAAATGGACCTTAAGAGAAATTCTTTTTCGTACTGGCAGACACCTGAAGCATTATGGGAGTCGTAGTTCTAAAACCAAGCAAACAAAAATCAAACAATGAGCAGCTGTTTATAAATAGTTTATTCACCTTTACAGTGTTTTTATTTCTTTATAAAACAAGGAGAGGAGGAATAAAAGAGGTGGGGTCAGATTAACATGTTGCCATGGTGATATAGTTTGTAGTCAGGTGACATTTTTTGTTTGTTGATTGGAAACTAAAATGAACACCTGTGTGCAGCTGACATGTGACACGAGGCTCGGAGTCGGGTACAAAACCACATCTGATCGAGACCACAAACCCCGCCCCAAAAAGGGGCCGTCCCTAAACAGCAAAGCAGAAGGAAAGTTATTGTTAGCATTGTGCTAGCAACCTCGTTTAAGCTAACGTTAATGGCTGTTTTTGTCGCCGTGAAAACAAGCTGAGCAGCGGCGTAGCGTCCCGCGTTCCTTTTAGTTTTCACTGGTCAAATGCGCCAAGACGTCAGCTTTAACGGATTTAAGGTGCTCGTGTTTATTTTGTTACCGAGTTACCCAACAGCAGGAGGTGGGGCTTAGTGATGACACCACACATCTGTGAAATATAGATTTAAAGGCAAAGAGCGAGCTGCCCGTTAATGACAGCAAATAATTCTGGATGTGTTGAAACAGCCATCAAGTGTTAACAGGATGCCAGGAAGACACGGGCCCACATTTATTTATTTATTAAACCTCAGTTAAAACGTATTTCACCACACCCGGTGGACTGACCAGTCAAAGCTTGGTCCACTAAAGCCTGGCCAGCATCTTCTGTTTGGAACAAACCGTCTCCCTGAAATCACGCTCGCTGTCTTCTGGAAGCCTGCTGAGGGGCAGCACCCGGGGCTCTAGTTTCTGTACTTGGCCTGCAGGTTAACGTTTGAAGCTTTGGCCATGTTTAGACTGAACAGGAGCGAGAGGAGATACACTCTACGCCAATGATGTGTTGTTTTATGTTCAGGACTCAGATCTGGGGAACAGCTGACATCAGCTCATCAGGAAAGCAGAGTAATAAGACAAAAGCAGAACAGATGGCTAAACAGCCTGATCTGGACGAGTTTCTGTTGTTCTTTCTCTGACTGGACCAACAGACATGGTTTGGGTACACAACTCCGAGGAAACGTCTGAAACTACTGAAGGTGTGGTCGTATGACAAATCCATCTGATTTACTTGAATGAAAGGAGGCTGAAACACTGACGCTGGTTTGTGAAATGCAGAATCCGTTATTCTAATGAGGTTCTCCGTGAGGATAACACGAGCAGACTATGCCACATGTTTTGATGGGTCCCAGTTCCCTTGTGGGATCAATAGAGCATCTATCTACAGACTGTTGCACAGAGAAACGGTGACACCTTAACCTTACGGCAAAAAACAAACAGAGTGTGAACACAGACTGTAATTACAAACGGACCCAAACTCAACAATTAGGAACACAAAGGCGTCCGAGCTTCATCGTGGCAGGTTTGGTGAAGAGACGCAAACAGCAGAGCTGAAGCACTGTGTGGCCGGGGACAGAAACAGGACGTCTGAGGAAGCAGGAAGTACCGGAGCTTGTCACAATGACCGCTTTTCCACTGGTGCCAGACCCAGCACACAGATCTGAGAATCGTTAGCAGATGTTGGGCTAATGTCTGCGCGAAAAGCACCCCACCCAGAGTCTGCCAATCACTGGATGAATTTCTTGCGGTAGGCCCTCCCGTAGCGTTTGACGGCACGGGTCCTAACTTCAGGAGCAGCAGGCTCTCTGGTGGGGCCGCTGTTTCAGCACCACAGCAGTGGGAAAGAGGCAGGCGCGGTGCATTAAAAGGCAAAATTCGAGGTTCCTTCACACAGAGTTGCCGCAGAATCCCTGATGATGTCAGAATCAGGGAGGAGTTTGACCCCAGCTCTGTTAACAGGTGACCACTTTCTATGAAACTCCAGGTGAGGAGAAGAGCTGAACGGAGGTTTGTATACAACCAACAATGAAAAGACACCTAGCACCTTGAACAGTCAGAGACGTGGACAGCACCTGCCTGGCCTCAAACACCTGAACCTGCTCAGCAGTGGAGAATATTACCAACATGAAATACTACAGCACTCAGTCTTCCACGTTCGGACCCATCTCTGGATCTCTGCAAGCTTCCCTTTGGGTAAAGCGGTGAGGTCTGCTGGAAAATCATTTGGAGAACCACAAAGAGTCAAAACGCAGCTTCTACCCATCGTTCTGGACTCGACCACGACCTGCCCCAAACCTCATCGAGTGACTGCGCTTCAGTAAAACTGTGGGTGTTGAGAACAAATCCACCTGAATGGAGTCAAACCTTGGACCCTGGTACAGGTCTACACTACACCCTGGTCACTGCTGAACGGGTCAGTGACAGGACGTGAGGCCAGGTCTGATAGCACCTAACAGGACTCGAGACAGGAAATGCTGCTGTAAAAATCCCAGTGGCTGTATGGCCACGCTGACGACACAGCTGCTGGGCATTAGAGATCAGGAGTGGACGAACACGCACGCTGCTGGTAGAGAGCACCACAGATGGACGACCAGTCCTGGGCTCGCTCAACAAGCTGCATGCACTGGCTGTCAGTAGCACCAGGCCACGGCGTTAGACGTGCTCACACAGGATGCCGTTTGTTTGGCTAAATGTCAATCTAACCTAAAAACCCTTGGCACTGCTGAGGAGGCATTAGATCGGTCATAAGAGAGAGCACAAAGGAACAGTTGGCAGTTGCTTCAGCATCACCATCACCAAGAGCTCTGCAAACATGTTCAACCTTGGATGGCAAGAACGGATGAACTCTCAAAGATCTGAGGGTCAAACACACCTTCAGATCTTCTCCTTTTGGGGTCAAGCTCAAGGTTCAGCATCTTATTTATCCTGATTGCAACTGAACATGAGTGAAATCATCATTACAGATGCCTCTGCCTTCATTACAGGTCACCAGCTCCTTGACGTTAAACACATCTGGAGATCAAGATGGGAGTTTTTTTACTGAAGGCATCGGCACTACAACTTTGGAGTTTGTGTTTTAGATCCTCATGGTGCATCCTGTGTGACCAGACCTGCCAAGACCCACAGGTTCAACAACAGAGACCCAGATACCACACCCACGATGAACTATCAGTCATAGCAGGGTCCACGATAGCTTTTAGCACCAAATGTGAGGACGGAAATCAGGCGTCAGGACTAAGACTTCTACCTGTGCCCGACCAGGACGCAGATGACCCTGTAGATGCTCCGGACCATCGGACAGACTTTTATACGGTGTGACTGGCTGAAGTCAGACGGTGATTATGGTCACTGCATTAGGCCTTATTATACTGTACATGTAATATCTTTATGCAGAACGGTGGATGTGCAAGAAGAAGCTTAATGGTCAAAACAGTCGTCCAAGAGCCCGCTTTAACTTTACATATGCTGCACGGCAAAGCCAAACCTCCAGTAGCTGAAATATCTCTAATACTCATTCTGTCAGTTTGAAACAAGTCTCAAACCTGCTGTGATGCCAACGTGACTCTCCAGCCATCGTCCCTGGTGTTAAAGGTACAATTTGCAAGAATATAAGTGCTTAAACATCTCGAAGAAGTAGTAGTGAGTAAAAACGATTAATAGTCTATGGACAGAGTAATAATTCTAGAGCGTTACCATTCTGAAAGATCAGAAACCAGAGACACACAGAGGCTGACCATCGTGATGGCGCCGCTCGGTCAGCACAGCGTTTCACCTGTTTTTTGGGCAGTGATCCCAAAATCCTCATGACCCCGACGAAGTCCCAGTGTCCATTCAAAAGATGCTCCAAATGGACCTGGCAGACCTTTAGCTTAGAGTAGTTTTACTAAAAAGAAATCCACGACGTTGTAAGGATGGCACTGCCACGCTGCGGACTCCGGCTGCAGAAAGCCAAAGCTCACAAACGGCAGCTTCATGAGGACTACAGCGCAACACGAGCCGAATCAGATCTCCTGCACAGACGGAGCGCGCCTGGAAATATTTACAAGGCCGTCAAGATTCACTCGAGTGTCCTTCATAAAGTGCATGCCAGACACAGCGAAAGCCAGCGCTCTGGAGTCAAAGATTTCTGCTTCAGTCTGTGCTGGGGGCTAGCCTATATAGGTGTGTAGCTTAAAGCAGATCGCTGCAGGAATGGTTATACTGTGCAGTAGCTCATTTGTCGTTTAGCTTAATGATTGATATATTTCAGAGTACAACAAAAACAAGGTTCTTTGAAGTGTAGGAGCTGATTGAAAGACTGAACAGAGTCCTTCTGTGCAAAACTGAAGACAGACAGAGAAGCAGTGAAGCAGGTGTTCACGCTCGGGTCGCACTCAGAGCGTCCTTCAGCAGATGATTGACGGAGCTGCAGAGGATTGTGAATAATAACGTTTCTCATCTTCACTGTGACATTCAACAGCAGGTTGTCGCTTCTCTTTGTGCTTTGTCCCAAACTGGGTCCAGATCAGCGACGGGACCCGTCCGGCCGGTCCAAACAAGGCTCGGGGAGAAAAGTTCAGACCCACAGCCCAACCCTAGACTGGATTAAACAGGCTGCTGCAAACTGGATCAGGAGTTTCCAGTTGAAGGTGTTTGAAGTATTTGGGAGAATAAATAAATGCGGTCATGGTGACGTGGGGGTTCGACCTTTTTAAATCAGCATCTCTTTTAACAAGAACAGATTCGCCTCACCCAATGCTGATATTTTGCCAGGTTCATCACATGACCGTCTGCCATCATCAGCATCGTGGTTTCACATTTTGAGTCAGGTAAATTAGTTTGGTTGTCCCGCAGTGATCCACGTCTCAGATTCAGGTGAAGCACAGGAACTGGCCTTCAAAGCTCCACGTGGGTCCACGCTCGACCTGAATTTGAGTTTTCAGCACAGAGAGAAGCGTCAACACTGAGAAAGCCTGAAGAGAGCAGAGATGAAGACAGAGTCCAGACCGCTCAGCACGAAACAAAGCTGGTCGGGAGGGGCTTCGTCCCATAGACGCCGCAGCGTGGTCACTAAAGAAGTCTACTCGTCTTTCCGTTTGTCTAGATTCAAGTTTTACTCCTTTAAACTGTGATTTCCTGCGTCACACTGTCCACTCGCCTGGCCCCGCCCACATGCTTACAAATCCATGTCATGTGATTGTCCAGCTGTGTAGAAGTTTGGGGGGTGGGGATGGCGAAAGTTTTCTGATCAGAGTCCCACTGATCAGCTGCGGTCCGCCGGCGATACTCCCCGTTAGCTAACCGCCCGCTAGTCTTCGTCTGGGTTCACGAGTGTATACATACATACATACTGGAGATATATATACACGTATATAGCTGTATGTTTGCGTATTAGAGAGAGAGCGTGTGTGTCAGACTTTTGTGATCTGATTGTGGTCTTCGTCCTCAAACCCCTCGTTCTCAGGGTCCGAGTCCGTCGTGTCCGAGTAGCGGTAGTGATCCGGTTCGTTGTCGCTGGCGTCTGGCGTCATCGAGGACGTGCTGCTCGCGTCACAGTTGGCTCCTTCTTCTACCGTCTTGGTGAAGAACAGTTTCACCTGAAGCAGAAGAAGAAGCAGACCGTCAGTCTGGAGGTCACCTGCCTGCTGCTAACCAACCTCGCTGCTCACGCTTTTAAACTACAGATGGCGGGCAGCGGCGCTCTGCCGCTCATCGCTCTCTGTGCTTCTAACGAGTTTACACGCTAGCACAGCAGAAATCATCTTCCTGGTCATTACAGCTGGGTTTGTGCAGCTCGTCAACTTAACGAGTCTTTTCTTAAAGAACAAAACAAGCAGGATATTTACTCAGCGCCATCGCCGTCAGCGGCGTCGCTGCTCAGCAGCTTACCTTGAAGTTCGGGGAGAAGTTCCTGTTGGCCTTGTCCTTGTTGGCCTTGTCCAGGTCGTTCTTGGTCAGCGTGAGGACCAGGTAGTCTCTGTCGTTGGTTTCGCTTCCCGGCGTCATCGGGGTCTGCGGCGTCCTGTCAAACAGCTCTCTGGGTGTCCCCGCGCTGCCGTTCTCCATCCTCTCTGGGACTTCCTCTGGACCCGGGATGAAGAAGGTGTTGATCCAGAAATGGAACATCTTCTCCTACAATGAGAAAAAGCAGTGAGGAAACCAGGCCGGCCGTGCGCTCTGCCATCGTGGACACGTGTCCGTGTTCCACCTCCTCTGGTCCCCGGAGAAAAACCTGTGCTCCTAAAACTGATGCTGAACATCTACAGTAAACACTAGTTTGAGTTTGGCACTGAATAACCAAGGCTGACCTTTGACCTTTGACTGTGAGGAAATATTCAGTCCTGCTCAGACACGGGGTCTGCACAAGACTCAGCACTGACCACAGACGGCCCTTCGAGGTGAGCCCAGACAAACTACACCAGGCCACATGTGAACCCCACTCAGGACAACAAAGAGGACTCCATCACCTCCTCACCTTCTTCAGCACCTTGTTCTGCTTGTGGAAGAACTCCACCTTGATGTCTCCACAGACAGGAAGTGGCTGCGGGAACTCAAACAGCATCAGTTTGTCTTCCCTGCGGGTGTGGCCGGGGTTAGAGGTGTGGATCTTCACCTTCAGCTGGTACACGACAAACTGGGGGTCTGCGGGGAGCACAGGGACACCCGTTAATTCAACTGAAGTCGCTCGAAGCGACGGCAGACTTACTGCTCGAGACTCACTGCAGGTGCCTCCGGTGAACATGGGGATGGTTTCAAACAGCATCTTGTGGAAGAGCAGAGCCACCGGTTTGTACTGCAGCTGGTTCTTCAGCAGGAAGTTGTAGTAGACAACGTAGCGCCGCTGGCTCGGGATGGTCACACCCTGAACATCAACAGATCAATCGTGAGGTCAGGTTATATCAGAGTCTTTCAGCATCCTCATCAGCCGCCTCTGCAGAGTTAGAATTCATCCATCCATTCTGTCACGCTGTCAGGGTTGCAGGGGCACCCTGGGAACACCCGGACGGGCCGCCAGGCTGTGGCAGGGCTAACAGAGACAGACAATCACTCACACTCACACCTGTGGACCGTTTAGAATCGCCAGGTAACCTAACCCCACTAGCTGCATGTGTTTGGACTGTGGGCGTACCCGGAGAGAACCCCTGCAGACACGGGGAGAACATGCTCAGGGTTTACCGCCCAGTTACAACCTTATTCATCACAACAGCTGCTCAAGGCGCCTCGTATCACGAGGCAAAGGCTCCATATGAACACAAAAAGGTTACCTTCTTGTCGTGGGTGCGGACCTCCCCGTAGAAGTCGAGGGCCTCCTGAGCTTCCTGGAACTTGCCCCGGTGCAGCAGGTAGGCGCAGATCATCACGCCGGTGCGGCCCTTTCCCGCCTTGCAGTGGATGGCGGCGACGTGCTGCTCGTCCTCGCTCAGCCACTTGTCCAGGTCCTCGCAGAACGGCTTTATCAGCTCCAGCTGGGGCGGGTTGTGGTCCTCGAACGGGTACTGAGCGACTGGGAGAGGAGGAGCAGAGCGACGGCTCGTTACCCAAGACCAGACAAACACACTGCCTCTCAAAGGTCAGAGGTCACAAGAGGACAGGCTCACCTTGGCAGTTGAACTTTGATGAGTCGTAATGTCGCTCCGCACATCTGTGGAAAGGCACACAGATGTTAGGACTGGCCGCCTCGCCGGCAGCTGTCGGCACCTCTGAAGGAATGTTTAGCTCGCTGACGTAAGGAGCTGCGGTGAGAGGCGGAGTCCACCTGACAGACGCTCACCTGAGTACGTTAAAATGAACCCCTCACCCACTTCTCTGTGCTTGACGTCACAGTATTATCCTGTTTGTTAAACCTGCGCTGCTGTCAGTACACCTGGACCTGCTGAGCTGAGTCGGCACGCCTGTGGGCGGGGCTCCTCACATGAACATTTCCCACATCAGTGAGCGAATGAAAACTTTAGAACTGAAGGCCCGTCAGGCTCGACTCCTGAGGGCCCCGGTCCTAACAGTCTGGTCTAAACTCAGCTTTATGACCTGAACAGGAAGTTTTCATTTCAAGACATCATCACAGAGGAAAGCAGACTGAGTACTCACAGGTTGTAGATCTTATAGTGATTCTTGTGCTTCGAGTCTAAAAACCTGAGAGGAGAGGCGGGGCAAACCGTTAGAGAAGCTTTAAAACAGACCGACTTTACTCACACGGCAGCTCCACGATGACATGTGGAGTGTTATTACAGCGTTATCACACTACAGTGTTATTACAGTTTGCTGTGAGGCTGAGGTAAAAGTCTTTCATCCAGAAATCCTACGCCGAGCAAACCAGCTTTAAAAACCAACACGTGGTCTCCGCAGCGCCCCCTGCTGGTGTCTGAACACCACGCGGCTTTAACGAGGCTGACGTCACATTTCGAGCACGTCTGTAATCAATAAAATAATCTTCTATTATTGCTCAGCTGATTGAAGCTCGCTCACTTGTACATTTCACATTTTTGTGGCCCACCTTAAAGCAAACTTCCTTCTGATTTGCCAGGTTCAGGAAGCCTACTGAGGAGCTCCTGCTCTGGACTCACTGGAGATCAGTTTTCAGTGGAGCAATATCCCATATGGAAAAGATATATATATAAATCTTATAAAGTTTGTATCTGTCTTGTGTGAAACTTGTATGAAAAGCACACAAGAGTGAAAACGGATATAAGATCCCTTGAAAAATTATATAATGAAACTTGTGTTTTGGATACTTACTAAAACAATATATGAAAGTAACGAGAAAGTGGCCACGTTCATGAGTGAATCATATAAGTTTTTACTATTTCTTTTCCATATGGGAATCACTGAGTCTGTGTTCTTTCTGAGCGTGGATCAAAGAAAATCTCCAGTTTCAAACTTTCAGTGGTTTTCGTTTGTGTGTCCATCCAATTTTTAAGATTTCCACCTTCGCTAGCAGCAGCGATCATTACTCCGTTAACAGGAAGTGACCCAATAACCTTAAAAACTGGGTTGTGCATTTTTTCAGTACGGGATCAGATTTCACAGCGATGTTTACAGGAGGCGCTGCTGAGCACTAAAAACATGGGTCAGAGAAGGTCAAAGGTCATCTTACCGAACCACGTCGTCGATGTTGTTCCTGTAAACGCCCTCCAGCCGCTCGGCGGGGAAACCCATCGCGATGATGTTTGGATAAATGTCTGATGGAGCGCCGCTCAGGACCAAACGTCTGAACACAGCTGGACCCCAAAAACTAGCACTCAAACATCCAATCACAGAGCTTCATACCATCACATGATTAGTCAGATCTCTCTCCTGGACTCCTCCCCCTTTAAGGCAACCTTTGAGTTGGGTTTGGCTGCCCCTCATAAACAGAAGGTCTAACAGCAGGTGGCCAGCGCATACGACCGAAAACACAACAGTTCCTCTTTAAAAATGAACAAACCATTACATCATCGGAAACGAGTCGAGTTTCCCTAATCGATCAGTTTACCTCAGAAGGTGGTAACAGGTCAGGTATCAGAGTCAGCTGACAGGAAGTTTGCCAAAGCGATGAATCAACTGTCAGAAACCTGAAGAGGTCAACGACATAAAAACAGCTAAGAGAATAAAAATGTAACGTGAGGCGTCTGTAAAGGCACAAAGCACCCCAACTCTGATCAATAATCAAACTGATCGGGACTTTCACTGTGCTGATCATCCTCAGTCCCTCCACCATAAGTGGCTATTTGCTTTCAATCAGTCCTGTTCAATCAGCTGCATGTGGATTGGTGCCTTCAGCCCTGCAGGAGGTCCTCTGAATCAAACTTTATTAACACAGGAGAGAAGCGAACACCACTAAATATGACCAAACAGAATAATCAATCATCAGTAGTGATCGATAGATTTCATTAATTCAGTGCTGGGTTTGTCATTTTACCAATAACACACAGGTTGGTCGATAATCGATATTCTGACCTACAGCAGATGCATCAGAGCAGCCTGGAGATGCTCCAACAGACCTCACGCCAAACTGCATTGAAAAATCTGCTAAATTAAGACTAATTAGCAGACGTGTCAGTGTAAGGGGACAGCATGAAGACGGTCGCTGCAGAAAAAACCAGCGGAACATCTGGACCACGAAGACCGACCGAGAACAGCCTTCAGGCACGAGCCAGCAGACACGAGCCCGCCTCTAAATGTGCGAGTTTTCGAGTCCGGCTGCTCATCAGCAACACGCCCCACACCGAGCCGCCTCCTTAAATCACAGCTTTTCTGAACAGGCTTCTGCACGGCGCTATTACACACACACACACACACACACACACACACACACACACACACACAGGTAAAAAGGATACAGGTCAGGTCCAGGTCGAAGCCGTCCTCCTGGTACCGCCTTT
This sequence comes from Haplochromis burtoni, assembly GCF_018398535.1. Taxonomy (NCBI): domain Eukaryota; kingdom Metazoa; phylum Chordata; class Actinopteri; order Cichliformes; family Cichlidae; genus Haplochromis; species Haplochromis burtoni. Next base: position 243,202 of record NW_024582955.1, on the reverse strand, counting down.
TGTTCCTGCTCACAATCCCCCGGATTCTGATTAAGGCAGCCATTGCTGCGCCCCGGCCTCCGGTGAGGTCTGTCAGCGGGTCAGAGATCACCGGGAGACGGTCTGTTTTACTGCGGAGCCTCAGCTGTCTGGTTACCCTGGTAATCCTGGGCAGCTAGCTCGCAGCTAGCCGGCCTCCAGTCCCGCGATTTCCAGATTTAAAGAATAACCCGCAGAAAAATAAAGCCCAAATAAAATCCAGTAGAAACCTCGACCCGAAGCAGCACGAATCGGTCCCTTTATCCGGCCTGCTCGCTGCCTCCCGAGCCCCGCTCTGGATGGATGCTAGCCGACCTGCTAGTAGAGATGCATCCGGGCTGTCGCTGCTCTTTTATGGATCAGAACAGGGGAGCTCCGAGGCCTCCTCCCCGCTCCCGCAGCGGGCCGGGGTTTCCAGGTCCCCTGCCTGCAGACAAAGACCATCTGCGGGAGGACGGCCGGTGCGGAGCCGGTCCTCCGGACGTATCCAGCAGAGCTGTTCCCGGCCTATGAGCGCAGGAGAGCCGCCGTGCCTGAATGCAGGTGAGTGGAGAGAAACCCTCTCCGCCTCGGTGCCTTTGAGCAGAGCGACTAGACGACAGTTACGCATGCGTCAAGTCTGCAGCAGGACAGCAGGAGAGACGTCCACATCCGCCCGCCTTCAAAATAAATGACCTACCTCAAAGGACTTGTTTTTTTTTTCTTAAGCGTTTCCGCAAATGAATTTAAACACTATCAGAGGTGGGACCAAGTCATTGTTTTGCAAGTCTCAAGTAAGTCTCAAGTCTTTATCCTCAAGTCTCAAGTCAAGTCTCAAGTAATGTCAGGCAAGTCAGAGTCGAGTCTCAAGTCACTGGTGTAAAAGTCCGAGTCAAGTCACAAGTCTGAAATTTTGAATTTCAAGTCCTTTCGAGTCTTTAAAAAAAAAACGAAAAAAGAATGTTGCAGTTATGCTAAATGTAAATATTAGACCATGTAATTTTTAAATCTGTGTTTTTCTCAACACATGACAAAATAGTGAACTTAGAAAATATACACAAATTGTGAAATTGCACCTCTTTAAAATGCAGCTCAATTAAACCTAGCTCCAAGAATAATTTTCACCGACAGTTCTGAGATAAGCTGCATGTTATTCTTGGATGCGGTTGTAGGACTGGCTTTAAAATCGCATGACAAAAATATCATACACATTAAAAAAAACTGCATCACCAACGTAGCCTGGACAACATTTGCTAGTTAGATGAAGTCAGCTATCTCATCTTAGCATATTTATATGCATATTTATAATCATACGGTTCTTGGAGTGAGTGCACACACTCATGAAGTTTAGTAACTTCCGGTCACTGCAACAAGCCCAGGTACAGTTTACCGACGGATGGGTGCAGGACCTTGAAATGCACCGTGTAGAACGAAAGACCATCGTACGTATCATAAGTTTACCAGTCTCACAAATCGTCGTCATAAATACACATTCGTTAACCGTTTATTAATATAACCTTTGAGCTCAACGGTAATTAATTAGTAGTGGAAATAATTTCTGGTAGCATCACAGAAATGTAGCAGTGACAATAATACTGTATGCTGTAATCGTACTGGGCAATTAGTGATACAAAAAACTGTTTTATCCTGTGAATAAAAGTATATGTTTTTGTCAATGTACCATAATAACAGAAGCGAAACACAATATTGTGTCAGGACAATTCACTATTTATGCACAATAAATAAAGGAGCATAGCGCGACAATTTCTGTTCAGCGCCAGACTTGCTTGTAACCTATATCACCAATTATGTTATGAAAATGACGCATTAACTACAACAGCAGACTGACCTTCGTGTAAATGCTTGGAGCAGACTAACCTGTGAGCTGGAGTGTTCTGGGACGTTATATTTGGTCTTTGAATGGCTGCAATCCAGGCCATCCGTCGCGTCTTTGTTACTTCGGAAACATGGCTCGAACAATTTCTCTTCAACGACGTAATCCGATAACAACCGATCTCTTTACCCGTCGGCTTCCCGTGGCTGTCATGCGACCGGCTATTGCAGTTAATAATACAACAGCTTCTTGACATTTTTGTGTTTCTTTTTATCGCTGTGATGACTGATTTCAATTGAAAGCCTGCGTGCGCTAGTACCGCTTGCCACGAGTTCCCAGAATCCTTTGCGGTTCTACCCGTGAATGACGTCACATTTTCAATCTCTATATAATATGCATGTTAAATTTTATATTTGGGGTAAAATATCAAGTCTTTTCAAGTAAACCGGTTCAAGTCCAATTCAAGTCCCAGTCATTGGTGTAAAAGTCCAAGTCAAGTCACAAGTCTTAGAACATTTTTTCAAGTCAAGTCTAAAGTCATAAAATTAATGACTCGAGTCTGACTCGAGTCCAAGTCATGTGACTCGAGTCCACACCTCTGAACACTATCATACAAAAAACACATTTTACGTCCACAGTACAACCTAAAGACTTTAAGGACTTGTGTGTTCCATTTATTCAAGTTATTTAAGTATGTTTTTTTAATGAATCGATCCCAGTGGTGGGTTAATAGTTTAAACACTTTTGAATCTTTCAAAAAATATATAAAATTTTTCACCAAAACAGCAGCAGAACAGCAGATTTACTGATGTATTTATCATCAGAGGGACAGAGATGCTGCCAAATTTACCTATGGTGATAATAATCATAATAATAATAATAATATAAATTCCTGAAACATACTCATACATTTTTAACGTTGTTAGTATTATTGCTATTGTACAGAATTTATCAACAGCTATTTCAGTTTGTTTTATGTTATCAATACATACATTTTTTTTAATTCTATCCTTAATTAGATTACAGTTTTTTCTTTAATTTTCATTTTATGTAGTTTGAATTAATTATTTCATTTATACGTATATAATTTAGTCATGTTTACTTTATGTATGTATTAAAAAAAGAAAATTGATAAAAGACGTCATTAAATGACGTGTGCGGGTTACATAATTCACTGTAGATCGCGAGCTTTGCTTTTATTTTGTAAAGCTGCTCACTTTATTTCGGTGGGTCACTTTTCCTGACTCGATGATGCTAACTTGTTAGCGGCTAGCTGCGCTGCAATGGTTGGTTGCCATGTTGTGACGCCGTCATCCTCCCATTCAGAAAAACTCTAGGAATACGTAATGACCGGGAAACCTGGCAACCACCGGAAGTTACATAATGCAGCATGCCGTCCCAGCAGAGGATGGAGTCCGGTTCCAGCAGAGTTTCAGTCCGTTTCAGCAGTTTTGAGGAGCTGAAACGACGTGAACATACTGCTGAAACTGAAAAGTTGCGTTTTTCCACAGAAGCGTCTCGTGGAGGCAGCAGAGCTTCGGCGGAGCCACAGCGGCCCCTGGTGGACAGACGTCGGCGCGGAGATGCGTTCTCATTTTTTTCTGTAAACTCTTGTCTATGTTTGTTGTTTGCGAATTAATCACGTTTGCGTAACTTTTATTAATCAAAATGTGAAAAATTCATATTCATTATTTACAATACAATTATTACAATCAAAACTGCGCACGACAAACATAGATGTTTACATCAGCGCTGTAATTTGCACTAATCAACCGAACACTACTGTTATAACTTGCACATTACTTTTCTCCGTTTATATATACTAACTTACATGTTACATGTCTACTTGTCAATGAATAGGTACAATACACAATCTGTACTTTTCTAATTATTCTAAATATTCTTAACTATTTAAGCATCTTTCGGTATCCTGCTCATTTTGCACACTTGGTTTGCCACTTATCTGTACTCTAACTTTAATAACTGTACAGTACTCTGTTTCGGTAACTATTGTCCTATTTCACTGCAGGGCAACCTGCACGTGGCGAATAAAGCTTTGATTGATTGATTGATAACTCTTGTCCATGATGGAAATATTTAAAAAGTTTGTGTTTCTGTTCTATATCCTGTTCTGTTTGTATATGTGTTTTCTTGCTGCTTTTACAACCACATTTCCCCCTGTGGGACAATTAAAGGATTATTCTATTCTATTTTATTCTATTCTAGGTCACTACGTGTTTCGATTTTGCCTGCAGGGGGCGCAGCAGAGTCCTGAGTTAAATAAAACGTAGAAGACGACGAGAATCCACATCCGGCTGTCACTGCCGTGCCGCAAAGGAAGAGCCAAAGGAATATCTGGACAGGTGAGCGTGATTCTACCTGACAGATGAGCCAGTTCCGCCCGGCTCCTCTGCTACAGGTGCCGGTGCTGCCGGTGCTCTTCGACGGAGACTCGCGTGTCTTTATCCGCTCGGAACCGCTCCGCGAGGCCCTGCAGCTTCGAAGGTCAAGCTAATGCTAAAGCTAGTCCTTTCGGTTTTACCGTGTGAGCACCGCGGGGTCCAGACTGTGTCCGGTTTTTAAAGATAAGTTGGAAGTTCCGGACCGTCAGGTGTTTGTTTTCCAGAGCAGCAGGTCTGACTCTGAGCTCAGGTGTAGACGATTATAACTCACGTATGAATATATATGACCTGAGGTCAGCTTTCAGCCTCGCGCTGAGAGAAGGATGAACTGTGTTCAACCTCAGCTAAACCGCATCACCTGTACGTCAGCGATGCTGTTAGTTATAGCTTATTTTCCCATAAAGTCCACTACAGAATAGCTGTTGTCATGCGCAGTTATGCCTCCGTTTGCAACCACGTGATTGAAACCATACGAAGGATAAAAGAGCTTTGTTGTCCCACAGGGACGTTTGTCCTGGACAAACAGTCCAGCAACATGAGCAAAAATACAGTGCTGTCATACAACTCTGGCAAACATTCATGTGCACCGCCATCTTTAAACTGGTTTGCAGCTGCTTGCTCTGTAACCTCTGCGGAAAAACCAGACAGACCTCCTCATAAACCATTGTAGCTGTCAGAAACCAAGACGTGACCTGATGTAACAACGTTCACATTTCATCATTGATTAAGAGAATTGTATTTCTGAGCCGCCAGACTCTGAAAAATGGCTGATTTCCAGGACCTTTAATCAGGGTCGATCACCAGGCTGAAAATCCAGCAGTTTTCAGTTTAACTACTCACAGAGTCAGCGGGAGAAGATGATCCAGCCGGCAGTGACGGTCCCTGCACTGAAACCTCAGCCCTGAGCATTTATTCCACCTGAGTGATGGGAGGCCACATCCACCAGACTCCATTTCAAATTTGGGCTGTTTAGCATTTCTGTAACATTCTTTCCTCAAACATCACATCATGACTGAAGGTCAGCAGCTGTTTGGACCAAACCCCCTTTAAAAACCTGCCACTTTAAGCTCCTCCTGCTCCTCCTCAGAGAAACCCCGTTAGTTCAGGAGGTCTTTGTGTTCACCTGGCGCTCAGGTGTCATACCTGCTGATGACTTCTTCGTTTGTGTGGCAGGAGCTGCTGAGCGCGACGATGGTGCTGAGGGAGGTCCCGGCCGAGAACATCGCCCGTCCTCTGGGCAGGAACGAGGTCATCGGCCTCCTTTTCCGCCTCACCATATTCGGCGCTGTCACCTACTTCACCATCAAGTGGATGGTGGATGCCATTGACCCCACTAGGAAGCAGAAGGTGGAGGCTCAGAAACAGGTAAGAGCAAGCGAGCAGCTGCATGTTTGATCTTCACAGGTGGCTCGGTCTCTGATTGGTTCCTGGTTTGGTGTCTTTCAGGCCGAGAAGCTGATGCGTCAGATTGGCGTTAAAAACGTGAAGCTGTCAGAGTACGAGATGAGCATCGCCGCTCACCTGGTGGACCCGCTGAGCATGCAGGTAACGCCTCGTGTTGTTAAACTGAAGCTGTTAGAAACTCCTAAAAGCTTGCCCGCCGACGGCGGCGCCACGAGGAAACGGGAAGCGCGTGTGGTTTCTGTACCTGCATGTCACATACACCTTCTCCCTGCATGCAGATCACCTGGAGGGACATCGCAGGTCTGGACGAGGTCATCACCGAGTTAAAGGAGACGGTCATCCTACCTGTTCAGAAGAGACACCTGTTCCTGGGATCCAGGCTGCTGCAGCCCCCCAAAGGTCAGAGGTCATTCACCTGCGTCCTGTTTTAGAGTCGTCAATAAAGCTTTATACAGAAGGGAGCAAGGAAGGAAAGGAAATAAGAAAACGTGAAGGTAAAATCTGAACATGGTCTTGGTAACAGGCGTACTGCTGTACGGACCTCCGGGATGTGGGAAAACACTGATCGCTAAGGCAACGGCAAAAGAGGCGGGGTTTCGTTTCATCAACCTGCAGCCGAGCACACTGACGGACAAATGGTACGGAGAGTCCCAGAAACTCGCTGCTGCTGTGTTCTCATTGGCTGTCAAACTGCAGCCAGCGATCATCTTCATCGACGAGATAGGTGACGAACACACACACACACACACACACAGTGAAAGCTGAGCCAGAGAATAGAAAAAGTAGAAACGAGAGTAAAGACCTTGCCGCCCGCGTGTTTGCAGACTCGTTCCTGCGGAGCCGCTCCAGCTCGGATCATGAAGCCACCGCCATGATGAAGGCCCAGTTCATGAGTCTGTGGGACGGACTGGACACGGACCACCACTGCCAGGTATGCACACCTGTCTGTCACATGACCTCAGCGGTGACGGGGTGTTTCCTTTTAGTAAAGATGTTTCCACATGTTTGTGTCACAATGACCTGAGGAGGGCGGGGCCACTGTGCGTGTCTGTGTCAGGTGGTCATTATGGGCGCCACCAATCGCCCCCAGGACCTGGACTCTGCCATCCTGCGGAGGATGCCCACCAGGTTCCACATCAACCAGCCTGTACGTGACTTTCAAAATAAAAGCCTCAGAAGTCTTAAAAGCAGGGGGCGTGCTGATGGTGTGTTTGTCCCCGCAGAGCATGAGGCAGCGCGAGCAGATCCTCGGGCTGATCCTGGAGAACGAGAGGGTGAGCGCACGAGTCACGTGACCTTGTCATCATTCTGCAGCGCTTTACGACAGTCCTTCTTCTTTTACTCGTTTAATGGACGTCAGCACAGGAAATGAGAGAAAAGGAAAAGAACAAACACACAAAACAAGTTTGGCAAAGGGAAGACATGTAGGGGAAAGGAAGCAAGGAAATGATGGAAGGAAGGAGGATGGGGTTGTAGGAAATGGACTGGAAATGGGGAAGGACACAAAAGGATGGAATAAGGAAGGTAGGAACAAAGGAAAGGAGGAAAGGGAAAAACGGATAAAGATTGAAGGAAGGTTGGCAAGGAGGGGGAGAAGGAAGGAAACGAGGAAGGAAAAGAAGCCGATGGGAAGGAGGGCGGGTCGACGGACTCGAGCTCGCAGCGATCGATCTGTTTTTTCTTCACAGGTAGACTCATCGATTAGCCTCAGCGACATCGCCAAGGAAACAGAGGGTTTCTCAGGAAGTGACCTCAGAGAGATGTGTCGTGATGCGGCGCTGCTGTGTGTCCGCGACTTCGTCCACGCTGAGAACGACAGGTGGGCGTCCAGGTGTTTCTGTTGAGGTGATCAATAACAGTGACGGTTCGCTCAGGTGAGGTTTCAGTGTCGGGTTTCTCTCTCGCAGCCTTCCAGATGACATCATCCGCCCGATCCATCAGGACGACCTGCGGCGCGCCATTGTCAAGATGAGGAAGTCCAAGACCGCGGGTGGAGCCGGCGCCCTGCTGCACGCCGCTCTGGACTGAACACTCCTGGATCACACGATGACCTCAGCTCAGCCTGCAGCCGCCGCCCCCTCACGCTGACGTGCCACTGCTTCCTGCTTGTCCTTCAGTCAGCTGATTGGCTGACGGTGGCGGGCTCTCTTTTTTTTTTTTTAAGAATCCTGAAATCCAAAATAAAAGCTGTTTGTCAGAGCTCGCTGTCACGCGTTCGCGCCGCCGGCTCCCAAGCTTCCCCCTTTATAAAACGCTCTCATCCCGGCGCCTGAAGCTGCTGACATCACGGACACACGCGGCGGCCATCAGGCCTCGTCGTGACAAAACGTCTGACGCCAAACGGCAGGAATAGCGTCTGACTATGGAGGGAGGGATGAGATGGCGGCGAGGCACGTTAAGTTTTTCAGGCATATGACAGCGTTCTGCGTCTCCTCGCCGTTTGTTTGGCTGTGAAATCGTGAGGAAAGATGGCGGTTGGGTTCAAACAAGCCGTTGCAGCGAGGCGTTTAAACTCGACGCCTGTCACACAGAGGGCCTCTACAGGAGCTTTTATTGTGAAAATCCTCCCAAACACAGAGTATAAGAAACCCACCAATAATCAATCCGATGAACAATAAGTTTACAGGTGTGAAGCACAAACGGCGAGCTTCAGCCGCTTAAACACGATTCAAGCTGCTTTGATGAAATGACGTCGTTATTGAAACTTTGACTCTGAAACACGACGCGGACGCTTTGATCCGTTTACAGTGCAAATAAACAAACGTGGCGCTGATGGCGTTTCAGGGGAACGCTTCTCTTTTCATCAAGTGTACTTTATTTGTAGTTTGTTTGTTTTTTTTATTTTTAGTTTTTAAGCTGAGCTGGTTTCTGTTAATCCTCAGAGCTCGCAGTCGTAACAGAAACAGGAAGGCGTCAGATTTTCACATTAAAAGACCGATGAACTTCCTGGTAACACTGAATCATCGTTTCATCAGACGCAGGATCTTTTACTCAGTGTGTTGTTGCCTGTTTAAGTTATCATGTAATAAAGTGGCCAAAACAACAACATGTGACTTTTTCATTCATGCGGTTCTGAGGAAAAATGTTATGAAGTCTATTTCTTTATTTTATCAAAAATAAATTTGTCAAACATTAAAGTGTAGTTACGATGGAGGAGTTTCTTTAAATGTTAAATAATAAAGCTTTTTATTGAAAAAATAAATGACCCAAGTTGTAACTGCAGAAGCCACGCTTCGAAAAAAGGAAAACTTTATGGACGACAACAGATCCGCTGAATTTTGTACGTTTGCAATAAAACCATTAAAGCCGCTGTTACCAAGAGACGACGTTTGAACAGCTCGGACATCAGGACACGATTCTCACGTCAACAGTTCAAAGCTCTCCTTTGTAATCTGAACAATTTGTTTTCATTGATAATTTCACATAAAATTACACAAAGTGAATTTTTAGAGGAACATTTGAAAATAAAGAATTTGTTTTGAGTAATAAAGAAGTAAAACAGTTTTCTACAGTTTCTTTGGTTCGAGCTGCTGTTTGGAAGTGTAACAGTGAACTTTGACTTTAAATAAGACACTTTGTTCTGTTTTGATGGTGAAATTTTTTTATTAAAGCTTTAAATGAAAAACCTTTGGATGAAGATTCAGAAAATAAATTTTAAAAAAAAAACTATCCAAAAAGTTTTTGGCACAAAGTTGAAACATTTTTCACCCTGAACAAATCAAAGATTAAAATAAATAAAGTCAAAATGATTCAGATCTCAGCCCGACACCCTGACCTGGACTCACAATTTTTAAAAGACTTTTATTGTGAAAATCCTGGTAGAAAGAAAATCAACCACCGAAAAAATAAATTAAAGCTGAAGCTTCTCTGGCATAACTGAGACTAAAGGTGGAGGCAGGGGAAGGAGGGCACCCGCCCTCCGTCACGTTTACCTGCAGTTTAACCTTCACACTTCCTGCTGACCCGAGAACATCAAAGCACATTTCACGTTTAACTTTTACCCAGAAACACTCAGACCTCAGGCCCCTGAAAACCTCAGGCTCGTTTACACTTCTGTACAAACAGAGGAGCCGCCCCCTGCTGGTCATTGGAAGGACTGCAGGCGGACGGAACCGTGTCCATCGTTTATCTACAGTCTGTGTCAGACGCCCTAAGTCCGACTTTGAGCGAACGAAAGGAAGGAGCTGGCCAATCAGAGCTCAGGTCCAGACATCTTCATGAGTTACATGACGTCTTTCTCCTGCTTCAAACGTCTGAACTGGGAAAAATTCTAGTGCGTGACTGGACGCTTGTTGTCAGGGGGTGGGGCTCCATGCCCCCAGGTTAGCAGGTGTGTTAGGCTTACCGTCCTCTGTCCCTCTCAGAGCTCCGTGTTGGGCGCTCGGCCCACCGCCCTCCCCTCGCACTCTCTATGGAAGTCGCAGCCGTCCAGCAAGTGGCGGTACGTTGCCCGGACGTCACGGTACAGCGGCGCATCCTCCGCCTCCAGCCCGGGGAATCGAACTGGCGACTCATTGACAAGTAGCTGCAGCCGTGGGCCTCGCTGGCAGTCGTACAACACGAACAGCAGGTTGGCGGCGTATGGCACGATGAGACTAGTCCGGAAACGGCGACCTGCAAGACGCCATAGGGAGACTTCCTGTTAGAGCGAGACTCATGAAACAGCAGATCGTGGCTGTGACAATGATGTCACGATGATGTCATGATGATGTCACGCTGGTCCTCCAGAATGTTCTGTAGTCTGAACATCTTGTTTTAAATTTAAGGACTTTACGAGTGAACGTTTGGGAACGCTGTTTGGGAACATTTGGGACTTTAATGTGACATGAATACATTCATATTTCTGGAGAATCACGTCTCAGGACATACAAGTGCAGTTCCTGGAGGACTGAGGATGACAACGACGGCGTTTTTGTGTGTTGTGTCAATAAAAACAAGAAAAACTTGTTCTGCTCTCTGATTGGATGCTATGTTAAGAGGTGGCGCTTCTTACCATGCTGTGAGTCGTAGTTGGTGGCAGTGGGTGGAGTCTGGTCCTTATAGAGTCCCAGCAGAGAGAGGAGGGGGAGGAGCGTCTCAGCATGACCCACCAAGATGGAGGCGGGCTCTGGGGACGCATCAGTGGACCTGACGGAGAAACGATCGGATCAATCAGTGATCGATCAAACCAAACGATTGGTGACGGCAATCGGAGCTCAGAAACGAGCACAGCCGCTCGGGAGCCATGTTGAAGCGGCTTTGGGTGGTTTTTACGAAGCATCACCTAAATGAGCTTCGCTAGTTGAAAACCACCTTCAGAGCTGAAAAACACGCCAACAAACAAACAACGATCACAGGGGCCCCGCCCACCTGCGAGGACGACCGGCTCTGTCCAGCGTCCTGAAGACGTGATGGAAGAGCGGGCAGCTGGACAGGCTGTTGATCTCGTGGCCGTGCGAGCGCTTCCAGTACTGCTTCAAGTCCGACTTGTACTCCAACACCTGCAGACGGCGAGTGGGGAGAGGGAACCCACGGACCAATCAGAGAGCCGTAAACACTTATGAGCCATTTGATCGCTTTACCATCGACAACCTGACCTGAGAGCCATCTGCAGCATCACTAATCAATAATGGATTGCATTTATATGCGCTTTACAGTGCCACTATTCACTCCCTCTCACATTCACACACTGGTGGAGGCAGAGGTCCTCTCAGCTGTCTTACTGATCCCGGATCAGCCCCGGAATAACGCGGAACGTTACCTTTGCGTCGCTCTCGTCAAACAGGAAGCACCACGGCGAGTGCACGTTTTTGATGGAGAGCTCGTACGAGCACAAGAAGAACGCCGCCTCCAGCAGATCTACAGGAGGCACAGAGGGACAATCTTCACACAAAAAACACCGCCCCCTGTGGGACAGGAAGTCCACAGAGTGGCATATGGAGAAATTTTAAAAAGCTTAACTGCATCATGGGAGATGTAGTGTGTGTGTGTGTGTGTGTGTGTGTGTGTGTGTGTGTGTGGGCATAAGAGACCTGGTGTGAGTCGGTGGTGAGGAAGGCCCAGCCTGTCGGCCATCCTCCTCCTCACTCCCTCCATCTCCTCGCCATGTTTGAACTTCTCCACCTCCAGCAGCGCCGTGCGGTTGTTCTCCACGCCCTCCACATAACCACGGCAACGGTCAAAGAAACGCATCAACTCATCGTCCACCTCGTGGCTGTACTCCGGCTCGCCATCTGCCCAAACACAAAGGTCAGAGGTCAGGCTCAAGGACTCACGTTATCGAGAAGGCCTCTGGGGTGGTGAGACTCACCGTGGCGTCCCCAGCGGCGCTGCAGCCCCTCCTGAAACGCCTCCACGCTGCTCACGCAGCGATGCTTCGAGCTGGTCAGGAAGCGCACCCTCCTCTTCCTCACACTCTCCTCGGACAGCAGAGATGGGAACACAGACACCAGGCGGCTCGCCAGCTGACGCAGGTCATCCCGGCCCTTCATCACCAGCTGACCTGAGGAGCATCAGCATCATCATCATCATTATCAGGGTCGGTCATACGCTCTGAGGTCACATGGTCCCCCTCACGCATTAACAGTACACGATTAGGGTGATGTATTCAAGTATTTATTTAGGCATTTAAGTATTCGAGTATTTATTCATGTTAATATATTCATGTATACATGTTCTGTACTAACGGTCGCGGGCTCACCGTCCATGTCCTCGGTGTACCACGCCTCCCAGCGGTTCCGGATCTCCTGCAGCCAGCTCTCAGATCCGCCGGAGGCCCTGGAAGCTTCGGTCCGAACCAGCTCGCTCAGTTTCCGGATCCTGCGGATGTTCTTAAGGGTCGGGTAGCGGCTGCCGTGTCGGATGACGGCGGTGAGGTGGACCGGGGAGCATTGCTCGGCCGGGGGCGGTCTCAGGACCGAAGGGTCCGCGGACAGAGGGTCCCGCAGCAGGTGCGGGTTCACCTCCTCGTACCGGGTCTTGGTGCCGAAGTACCCGGCGATGTGCGGGATGTCCGGGACCGACAGGGAGGCGAGGGACAGGCGGGGCACGAGCAGACCCAGACTGGCCAGCAGCACACCTCCAGCGGGGTGAAACACGGAGAACATGTCGGTGGGGACCGGAGAACTGAGCCGGGGAGACAGACGGGGTCCACCTGCTTCCGCCTTTCTTGCTTTGTTGATGTTCCGGGTTTGTGTGACCTTTAACCTCCTGTTTTTCCGGTGTGCGGGCCGACCAAAAAGCATCCGCGAGGTTTAAAATTCAACATTTTTCGTTAAACTTCAACTTCGATGAAAAGTTGAGTTATGTAAAAAAAAAACTGCCGGAACTAATTTAGTGGTTAAAAGAAGAAGAAGAAAAAGGCTTTACCCTCTGAAGCTTCAAATTCAACACATCAATATAGAGAGCACAATACAGCTTCCGCTTAACGGAAGCCATAATAAAAGCCCTAACCGGTTTGTCTCTTTCAAAGTAAAAGCTTCAATGACAACAGGAAATGCATTTGACTCAAAATCGACATGAACTTTTTTTTTTAACTAATAAAATAATAATAAAACAATTTAAAGAATCAGAATTTGTAGCTGATGAAGTTATGGAAATAGTTATTTTTCTGTATGGACACACTGATGTCATGTCTCCTTGTTCTTAAATCAGGGGTCATTTTAAATGGCGGGCCACAGACATCCCGCTTGTGGGCCGGACCAGTAAAACTTCCTGTCACTGTAAATTAGTTAAATATTTAACTGTTTTTCTGCATGTTGAAGAAAAAGCTGCTGTGACAGAGAAGGAAATCTGACAGCACGACAGCCGGTGTCCTGCAGGTTTTAGATCTCACCCTGGGTCAGCACACCTGAATCACATGATTAGTTCATTACAAGGCCTCTGGAGAACTTCAGGACAAGAACTTTATTTAAACAATTTTGAGTCAGAGTTTTGATAAAAGTCTTATTTTGATGGATTTATTACTTTAGTAGTGAGAACACACATGAAGTTTAAGGACAAGTTGGAAGCCTTTTGTCCTCCACGATGGAAAATCAATGAAAACAAAAAACTTTATCCAGCTGCTAAGTTCATAAACTCTGCTCTCAGCTTAGCTCAGTGTCCTGTGTCACTGAAATGAAGAGAGATCTTGCTTGTTTTACGTTTTCACTCGTGTGAACGCTGCTCAGATACACACCTGTCCTGTGGGGAGAACACAGGTGGGGTTTAAAGCTTTAACAGACTCCTACACCTGTTTTCCTCCACAACAGTGACAGGAATCCTCAGTGACCACACCGACTGAGGCCTCATCCACATCGCTCCTCTCCCCTGATGATAACAAATGTGGTTTTCAGTTACAGACATCACTAAGTAGAAACACAATATAATTTCATGTTGTGTAAATGAAATGTACCATGTGGCTGTACGCTTGTGTGCTCTGATCATCGCATCGACTTACCTGAGCTCCGTGTTTCCATTCAGGGCTCTGCAACGCTCAGCACAGAGGAGCTGTTGTTGTTGAACCTTATTTGAGTCATAACATCGAAACGTTGCCAGGCAGGGAAAATGGTGACGGGGGACCAGCAGTGTTCTGCTGCCCTTCATATTTCCAATCACACGGCGAACCGTTTCCAGAATCATCACATGACACGGTCGGTAACCGAGCCTTCAAACATCACCACACGCGTCGTCAATAAAGCCTCGATTCCCGGATTATTCGAAACGCTTCGAAGCCTCGGCACAGAAGGTCATCGCTAATAACTGTGTGGTGGGCCGTACGTGGCCCGCGGGCCGTAAATTTGACACCGCTGGTTTAGAGCCTTTATTGGACTGCTCAGGTACCCCTAAAGATCATCAACATCAGAACGTGTTTGTTGTGAGTATTCAGGCCATCACAGTTGAACCATTCCAGCATTACCAGTAATCCCAGTCAGACTGGTCAGCAGGTATACTGGGAGTGTTCTGAGTGCACGGCGGCACAGACTGGACTCATGCTGTGGAGAAAGAAGCAGCAGGTTCAGCTTCCTGCTGAATCCTGCAGCTCTGCACACCACCTGGTCTGACGGACACAAAGCAGCACAAACTCCACCTGGATGAACAGGAAGCAGGGAGTTTAATGTTCCTGCTGTTTGAACAGTATGATGGGATGTCTATCTCAGATGGCCCCGCCCCTCCCTGAGCCTGGTTCTGCTGGAGGTTCTTCCTGTAAAAAGGGAGTTTTTCCTTCCCACTGTTGCCAAAGTGCTGCTCATAGGGGGTCATCTGGTTGATGGGGTTTTCTCTGTTTTTGTGATTTGGTGCTACATTAATAAAAATGAATTGAAGTGAAGGGTAGCTATCACTGGGTCCCCGTGTGTAACTGACAGTGATGGAATAACAGCGTTACTAACGGCCTTCCCATGTTTATATTAACATATTAACATTAACACCGCAAGGTCAAAGTTCTGTTTTATGTTACATGAATACATCTTTGTTTGAGTTTTCTTTGCTTCACAGAGCTTGTTCTGCTGAAACTGCCCTTCACAGAGTGTGTGAGTGATACGGATAACTACCACCGTTTGAGCAGATGACATTCAACTAAACCCCAAGTTGTTTCTCAGCTGCAGATCCCAAACAGGTGCTTAAACTCAATAAAAAGTTGGATGGTTGACAACTTTCTCCAACCTAACAACATCAGGAACCTGAGGTCCTGTAATCGTGGACGGACACTAAGAGACAAAACATTTACCACAGACTCTGGAAATCTGTCCCGCTGAGCCTGAGATCTGTGAACTCAGCGGTCTCTTTCAAGAAACAAACAAACAAACAACGTTTGATTAACCTTTTTTAACGCTTTGGTATTTTGTTGTGAAGCACTTTGTGATTGTTATCTTGAAAGGTGCTACATAAATGTAGCCACACAGTACACAATTACTGGGGTTCTGTCAGGATCCCGGGGCAGTCATGGACTGGTGATATTATTGTATTTTTGGTGTTGCTGCTGCTCTTCTCCATGCTTGTAGATGTGAGTGTGTGTCTGTATGGGTGCAGGTGTGTATGAACACTGGTTTACAGGCGCCTTCAGGCCTGGTGGGTGTGGCCCTGCTAGGGGACTGGCCACACCCAAAGCTACACACCTGCCGCTGATCAGGGCTACATAGGAGAGTCTTGGAGCTCCCACCGGCGCGGGATCATTTCGTGAGACTTCCCGTCAGTTCTCCAGCTGGTCTGTTTGTGTGAGCCTACCTGTGTCGTTGAGGGTACTAACAGCTGCCTCTGTTTTTCCCAGGAGGATTGCTGGAACTAGAGGTCAGCAGACACACGAGCACAAACACTGGGAGAAGACACGGAGTGGAAGTCGGGAGCACACAGGGATGTATTATTGTGTGTACAGTTTTCACTGTAAATAAAGAGCACTGTTTGCACCGCAGAGTACCGCGACTGGGTCCTCCTTTCCCCACATCCCCACGGTCTACCATGCCAAACCGTGACAGGTTCTTAATGTGCAGTTTTTATTGTCAATGACGACAGCAGCCACATGGACTTGTACTGAATGCAGACAATGGCCGCCCGCGCTGCACATGCAGGTCCTTTGCATCACCCATTTCAGAAATACATCATCTTGTTAAAATACTGACTTGTTACCACTGCATTACAATTATACCAATATGTTTCAGCGACTTATGTGCATATTTAACAATTCCTTACCAACAATTTAACTTCTTCACAATGATCCCGTTCCACATCCACACATCAACGTAAACAGGAAGTCCCAAGATGCGTTTCTTGCTAAGTTTTAAGTGTGGTCAAAAAAGGCACTGAAAAATCATGAAGAGGGAGGGCTTACCAACATTTGGTCCATTTATACTGAATGGATACGTAAATATTATAAATCTTCCTTCTGGCTCTATTATACTGTTGCTAATGGTGACGTTTCTGTTGCTCAGTATGCTACACCTCTTTGTTTTGAACTGTAGCTGCTTGAGTACATGTGAGGGAAATGAGTGTGTGTTCAGATGGTTTGGACATTTGAATCTTCTAAATAGAAGAAAGTAGTTAAACCTTCACTCAAAAAGCATCTCTAGACCCAGCAGTCTTAGCTAATTATAGGCCAATCTCCAACCTTCCTTTATATCAAACATCCTTGAAAGAGTAGTTGTCAAACAGCTAACAGATCATCTGCAGAGGTTTATTTGAAGAGTTTCAGTCAGGTTTCAGAGCTCAGCACAGAAACAGCTTTAGTGAAGGTTACAAATGATCTTCTTATGGCCTCTGACAGTGGACTCATCTCTGTGCTTGTCCTGCTAGACCTCAGTGCAGCGTTCGATACTGTCGACCATAATATCCTATTAGAGCGATTAGAACATGCTGTAGGTATTACAGGTACTGCGCTGCAGTGGTTTGTATCATATCTATCTAATAGACTCCAGTTTGTGCATGTAAATGGAGAGTCCTCTTCACACACTGAGGTTAATTATGGAGTTCCACAGGGTTCAGTGCTAGGACCAATTCTGTTTACATTATACATGCTTCCCTTAGGCAGCATCATTAGAAGACATAGCATACATTTACACTGCTAATCAGCTATGTACCACCACCTAACCAGATTCTTACTCTGGATGGCATTACCTTGGCCTCCAGTAACACTGTGAGGAACCTTGGAGTCATTTTTGACCAGGACATGTCCTTCAACGCACATATTAAACAAATATGTAAGACTGCTTTCTTCCATTTGTGCAACATCTCTAAAGTTAGAAATATCCTGTCTCAGAGTGACGCTGAAAAACTAGTTCATGCATTTATTACTTCCAGGCTGGACGACTGTAATTCATTATTATCAGGATGTCCTAAAAACTCCCTGAAAAGCCTTCAGCTGATCCAAAATGCTGCAGCAAGAGTCCTGACAGGGACTAGAAAGAGAGAGCAGATTTCTCCTGTTTTGGCTTCCTGTTAAATCCAGAATTCAAAATCCTGCTCCTCACATACAAGGTCTTAAATAATCAGGCCCCATCTTATCTTAATGACCTTGTAGTACCATATCACCCTATTAGAGCACTTCGCTCTCGCTCTGCAGGCCTACTTGTTGTTCCTAGAGTATTTAAAAGTAGAATGGGAGGCAGAGCCTTCAGTTTTCAGGCCCCTCTTCTGTGGAACCAGCTTCCAGTTTGGATTCAGGAGACAGACACTATCTCTACTTTCAAGATCAGGCTTCAAACTTTCCTTTTTGCTAAAGCATATAGTTAGGGCTGGACCAGGTGACCCTGAATCCTCCCTTAGTTATGCTGCAATAGACGTAGGCTGCTGGGGGATTCCCATGATGCACTGGGTGTTTCTTCTTCACTCACTATGTGTTAACAGACCTCTCTGCATTGAATCATATCTGTTATTAACCTCTGTCTCTCTTCCACAGCATGTCTTTATCCTGTCTTCCTTCTCTCACCCCAACCAATCACAGCAGATGGCCCCGCCCCTCCCTGAGCCTGGTTCTGCTGGAGGTTTCTTCCTGTTAAAAGGGAGTTTTTCCTTCCCACTGTCGCCAAAGTGCTTGCTCATAGGGGGTCATATGATTGTTGGGTTTTTCTCTGTATGTATTATTGTAGGGTCTCGCATAAAAGAAAAATCAACAACATCAACATGTGGACAACACGGCGCCAGCTGCACGGGCCCAAGGCTGGAGACGAACAACAACTCCCTGATAACAACTGTGTGATGACTATTCTTCCCGTCCCATGCCAGGCCACCTGGGTTGGCTAGCAGACTGTTTACTTAGCCTGATAGGGCGGAGGACACTGTCTCAGGTGAACTATGGACACGCACACACTTACACTGATAAGCACTCACACATCCCCCCTCCCCTTCCAATGCCTTCGATGCTTGTTGCCTCCTGGGAACACGAGGCGGGTCTGGGCCGCGCTGGAGAGTCGGCACAGTGGCAGGATGGCTGCTGTGTTGCCTGGGATTACTCCTCATCCCCTACCCAACCCTGTTGCTGGTCACGTGCTCCATAATGTTGTGCTGTGAACATTTATGTGCTTTTTTGTGCAGAGGAGTTTTTTTGTTTCCTGTCCTCATGCTGTCCTCCTGTAGCCCAGCATGAGCAGAGGTCTCTTTTTTTCCTCTTGTACTTTCCCATTGTAGTGTACATTTCAGTGGTTTTTCTGTAATGCAGCCGTTCTCTGACTTGTATCCCCATGTGATGTCTGTGTTGTGTGTGTAAGGTCGGGGGGCGGGTTCATTCCACTGCAGGGCAACATGCATGTGGCGAATAAACTTTGAACTTGAACTTAAGCTGAAGCTAGCAGTTAGAGCCACCTGTGTCAACATCCACCTGCCAGTCAAAGTGGCCACGCCCCTAATAATGACTGACTTATAACTATAGCTGTTACGAAGCAGCATGTATACAACAGACACTAAAGAAATAAACGGTTTTCAAAGTGTTTTATTGTAACCCATCAGAATCCTTTTATATGGATGAGGAGCTAAAGTTTTCCACCAACATTCAGAGAAAAGCCTCTTTGGTAATGAAGGTTGTCGACGGTGTTTGAAGGTGGATCAGAAGTATGGCGTGGGGTCGCGCTTGTCGCACATCTGGACGTGGATGTGTGAGGTGATTCCCGGATAAACGCTCTGCATGGGCAGCATGGTGCCGATCCTCTGCCCCTTCCTCACCGTTCCTGAGGTTCGGTCCGGCCTCACGTAGAACAGCTTGAAACAAAGACCTGCAGGATGCAAACGCAACGCCTCGATCAGTGAATCAGTACCAGGATCAGTAACTCTGTTAGTGCTGGCTGCGCGTGATGACCTACCCTGTCCTGACAGGTTGATGCCCTCGTTGATGGCTGCCTTACTGGGGTCGGTGTAGACGGTCAGTTTCCCTTTAAGAGTCACGTCAAACGGAGCGTAGACAGCGGCGCCGTCGCTGCACTTGATGTCCAGCCCTTGGTGGAGTCTGGTCCCCCTGTAACCAGCAGACATCCAGCTGTGAGCAGCTGTGCCACATTGTCCACACCAGCCTTACAACAAAAACGTGATCTCTGAGTACCGTCCGGCTCCGTACTGTCCCTGTCCCCATCTGTCCGACGTCCTCCGGCTGTTGCTCGGGTTACTGCTGCACAGCTGACCGAACTTAACGCCGTCACACACCCACAAAACAGCTGGACACACACAGATTTAGACTTTTATGGACACAGCCTTGGGTTTTATTACAAACCTTGTCAATAAATTAAGTTACAAAGTGGATTTGGTCTTCTAGAAACAACTTCATGTTTAAAAATGATCTTTGAATTGTTAAACGTGCTGAGAGAATAACAGCGTGACTCGGGTGATCAGCTGATTAGGTGTAAACACTGATAACACCTGACTGATCAAAGATAAACAACATCACCTGGTTACAACATCGGTTCATCTGTTCATATATTCTTTCTTTAAAAGGTGAACATTTTGTTCTGTTTTTAAATAAGTGTATTTAAAAACATGCAAATCAAGCTTTTACCCCAAAATTTACATTGTTACACTGCAGGGACTGAATCTGTCCCTGTGTGGTTGGTGAGCCCATGTATGGAGGTCCCCATAATGTCACAAAGGTCAGTTTACATTTAAATTTTGTCCTTCTGTGTCATCCACAGTGAACTTTCACATGCTACATGCTGTTCTCAGAAATAATACGAGTTCAAAGAATGGCAGCTTTAAGCTGTGACGGTTTAATCTTTGAAAGTTTCCTCACCCAGTAAAACGAGGAGGCGCCTCATCTTCAGCTGCGACCCTCAGGCTGAGCGCCTGCTCGTCGTCTCGCAGACTTTAAAGGCTGAAAACAAACAAACACTTTCAGGAGTTTTCGTTATTTCGCCACAGCAGAGAAAACGGCAATGATGAAACTCAGTGTTTGTATTTGTGTTGCATCAGTCGCTGTGCAGACCAACGATCCAGCTCTCTGCAGTCAGCAGCTCCGGCTCAGATCACTGTTATACTATAATAATATTGTAATATTCAGCCTGCCTGACGGCCTGCTTGTGCCTCATCAATCATACAGATTCAGGATTTCATTGTGACATTAAGCTGACGCTCCTCACAGTGTGAAAACTAACATAAAATGACGATCATGTAATACAAGATCTATACATGAATGATACAATGACGTGACGAATTATAACGTTTACGTGCTGTCAGTGAGTCTGTGACTGTTTTCACTGGTTTTCTCACTTTTGTCTTCAGCCGTTGTTCCTAGAAAACATTCTGATTGCTTACACTGATGTGTTTTCCAAGTTCATCACCTGAATGTGACAAACTGAGCAGGACCACGAAACGTGAAACCTTGGAAACGTGTGACCTTTGACCCCTCAGACAGCAGCTGTCCAAACAGAGTGAAAATGAGTTAAAATCATCCGAGTGTCAGTTCTGATGGGTCCGAAGGCTCGGCCGCAGTGACCATCGCGCATGCGGGGTCCTCGAGTCCACAGGTCAGCGGTTAATCTGAGTGTTTGAGTTGGCCTCTGTCGTTCCCTGACGTGACCTCGTCTCCACAGCACAGACTGAGTGAACGAACTCAGAGGTCAGGACTACACCAGAGTCTGTGCTGAAGCGCCCTGATGTTCTCTGAGCTTCAGCTGTTTCTGTTACAGTGAAGAAAACTCATCTGGAGTCTAAACCAACACAAACGTTAAAATCTCTGAAGGAAAACACACCTCACACTCTGACCCTTTATTTTATTCTCCATTAAAACTGTTTCTATACAAACTTTACAAACGTGACAATCACAACACATGGAAACACACACACACGCACACACCTCACACACACACACGATGTCCTGGTCACACGGGGCAGAGACGGGCTGACGAGTTTCGTGGTCACGTGACAAAGGTTGGCGTTTCTGAATCTCATAAATTTGCGTCATTAGCGTAAACGTGTGAAAGTCTTTCTGGATTAAACGATGAAAACAAACGAAGAATGAAAAACTGGGAAACGTAGCGACGACCTCACATCTGCACGTCCAGCCTGGATGACGAGTGCTGTTGTGCGGTCAGTTGAGCGTCAGCCCCTCGCTCACGGGCATGTTGATGTGGGCGGTGAGCAGCGGCGAGCTCCTCCCCTCGTGCAGGACGAACACCTTGATGACGTCAGAGATGCCCTTGTCGCTGGTGCACTCGACGAAGGTCTCCACGGGGTAGATGAGCCCGGGCACGAGCAGTGGGATCCTCATGTAGGGGTTCCTCATCCGGTACAGGCTCTCGTCATACAGGAAGCTGATGGCGAGGTTCGTGACGGGCCGGCACGCCGCCGTGTTCTGGACATTCAGGGTCAGTTTGAAGGACGGGCCCAGACCCTGCACCACGGCGTTCATCTTCAGCGGCTCAGCGAGGCTGGCGGACATCGGCGTCAGGCTGGACTCCAGCGCTTTGACGTAGGCTTTGGCGGCGGCCAGCCGCAGGCGGCTCAGGTCCATCTGGAAAGCGCGGTGCATGGCCAGGCCGCTCTCCCGCTCTCTCAGCGTCTGGTCCACGTACAGCTTCGTCTTCTTGGGCACGTTGAGGCGAACGCTTTGGGCCAGTGGTGGGCCGGGGGCGCTGTCTCTGTCATCGAACGTCGCTGTCCTCTTCAGGATCTTCACCATCAGACCGCCACCCTTGGTGGTCATGATGAGGGTCCCGTCCTCGCGGCCGTAGCGGCCGAAGCAGATGCTGGTGACCACATCGGGGGTCTTGATGGTGCTCAGCAGGTTCTTGTCCCGGTACAGCTGCACCTCACAGTTGGCCAAACCCACCAGAACCGCCTGGAAGCCCCTGGTAGGGAGGTCCATGGAGGCCATGGTGACGATGGGCGCGGCGAGCACAGTCTTCCAAAGCTTCTTCCCCTGAACATCAAACACAAACATGGTTTATCGCGACCGCCCCCCCCTCCCAAGTTCTGAGATTCACAAACATGTGGCTGCAGGGGCGGGGCTTACCTTCTGTGTGAAGCCCTGCAGGGTCTCGTCAGTGCAGCCGACCACCACGTTCTTCCCGACTCTCACCAGGCCGACGGCGTGAGACGACAGCTCGATGCAGTACTTGGGTTTGTCCGCCTCCCTGAAGGACGCACAAACGAGGAAACGTGTGTCAGGGTCAGGGAGCTTGTTGTCCACACACCGACAGAGTGGCGAGCAGTCCAACATCAACACAGCAGCGCGACCACAAAGTCGTTATTACTGGACCGTAAGATGTTAAAGAATATTCTCGAGTATCTGCTGCAGCTTCATCACCGCTGAAGGAAAAAGGAAACACTGAGCTACGCTCGTCTGGCCCTGAAACTCGGAGCTCTGTAGGTGTGTCTCTGCTCACTGATGATGTCGCAGTGGAATCAAGTTTAAACTGCACTTTGGAACATGAAAATGGAAGATAAGTGTTTTTCAGAGGACGAGAGCGAGGGATAGAGCTTCCTGCCCTGCACAGGGACGTGACGTCGGCCCTGTCACACCGGCCTCTGCTCCACGAACGTTTCACAGACAGCTGTGCTTCATTCTGCTCTATTGACCAGCGTGGGTCAGATGTTCGGACAGGTTGGTCAGGACTTTCACCCAGCAGATCGGGTTCCTGTCCCGAGGGGTTCCCGTATTTGTTTTTAGACTCATATTTACGTTCTGTTTGTTCGGGTTCATGAAATGATCGGGCCTTTTGCTAAAAGGTTAACGATGTGCTTCCACTTCTATCTGGAGATGTTAGCATCAGCCCACTCCTCCCATTTTACAGCCTTTATTGTGAAAGGAATCTACAGGTGTGCCTCACCTGCGCAGGATGTAGATGTTGCCGTTGCGACACACCGCCGTGATGCGAAACTCCACGTCGAATTGACCCGTCACATCCATGATGGTGGGGACGGCGGGCAGCGTCATCTTCAACACAAGGGTTCAGTTAAAAAGTGACCTTTGTTTTCTTTATGTTTGCTCTCAGGTAAACACGGAGACGACCGGTGTTCGGGACGGGGGTTACTTTGCAGGACGTCTCAGAAATGTGTCTAAATCTTTCAGTGAGTGCATCTGATAGCGGCCCACTGCTGATCCCTGTGGCGCTCCACAGGCTGGCCTCAGCTGCTTAAAAGTAAATACACAGATGCAGTCGGTCCCACAGTGGGCCGTGGAGCGACTTTACCTTGGAGAGGATGATGAAAGCTTCGGGGTCGAGAACGAAGACCTCGCCGCTCTCCGTCCCGATCACCAGGCAGCTCACGCCGTCCTCATCTGCCATGTTCTTCTTCAGAGTCCCGATGCAGGTGATGACCGTCTGAAAGAATGAGCCAATGGGAACATGAGCTGGGGACAGAAACTGAGAAACTGCTGTCTGTATATTTAGACCTTTGATGAGGCGCTGCTCCCTCCTTATGTTCATTTGTCTTTATGCTCCTGAGAACTTACAGACCAGATGATGAGCCATCTGTCAGAACTGCTTTATGTCTGCAACAGAGGCTGCATATGGAGTCCCACAGGGATAGCTTGTAGGTCCTCTTTGGTTTGACTTTTCTATGAAAAGGTGACTTAACCTGTCAGATGGTTGAAAACTAACCAAACTAACCTAAACTAGTCTAACTAAACTGTGAAATCTGATATTGTCACGAACTTTGAAACCTGACCTTCCACGAAACAGACTTACACTTTACGAAATGTAAAACATCACCTGCTGTAAAACCTGAGCATTTTGAAAAACGTATGTGATACATTAGATAACTACGAAGCACCAGCCCTCGGTCCACAGGCCCGGCCGATAGATCAGCAACTATTGGCCAATAAAGTTTTGCATTGTCAGTGAGAGAACGTCTCGCCATTCAAGATTCTTTCTTTGTGCCGTGCATGGTTATACAGGTGTAACACGCAGTGAAATGTGACCTGATACGCTCCTCGACTGTGCAAAGAGAGACAGACAGAACTTTATATACAGTGAATGAGTATATACAAGGAGGGCATTATGTGCAGCAAGTGGGTGAGTTATGTGCATTATATAAATAGGAATAAAATCAAATAAAACAATGTGGAAATTTACAGCTTGTGTACGTTGCGTGAGGAGGGTGTTAAAGTGTCTTGTGCTGTAGTGAGCAGCGTTCTGCTGTACGGATCACTCTCTGGAGAGCTTTTTGGTCCTTCACACAGCTGTTCCCGAACCACGATGTCATGTTCTGTGTGAGGATGCTCTCCACAGCGCCTGTATAGAAAATCCTGAGGATCTTTGGAGAGACCCTGAACTTCCTCAGTTGTCGTAGGTGATACAGGCGCTGCCTAGCCTTTTTGGTCTGGACCTGAATGTGGGCAGCCCATGTCAGGTCTGAGGAGATGTGGACACCAAGATACTTGAAGGACTGCACCCTCTCCACTGGAGCTCCATTGATGATAATGGGCTTGTAGTCTCTGTGCTGACCCCTTCTGAAGTCCACCACCAGCTCCTTGGTCTTGCTGACGTTCAGCTGGAGGTGGCTGTCCTGGCACCACGATGCCAGATTCTTCACTTCATCCATGTAGGCCGCCTCATCGTTGTTGGAGATGGCACCCAACACCACTGTGTCGTCAGCAAACTTACAATGGTGTTGGAGCCATGGGTGGCCACACAGTCTGAAGTGTAGAGGGAGTAGAGCAGTGGCGAGAGGACACATCCCTGAGGTGCTCCTGTGTTGATGGTGATGCTGTTGGAGAAGCACCTGCCCACCCTCACCACCTGAGTTCTGCCAGTGAGGAAGTCCAACACCCATGCACACAGACGGCTGTTAAGTCCCAGATCCCTCAGCTTTGTGAACAGTCTGCTGGGCACTTTTGTCAGTGGCGAGACCCGCGTTGTAGGTGGCGGTCTTGGTGTTCACTGCAGCGCGGATCGATCTGTCCACCCATGGTTTCTGGTTCAGGAATGTCACGACTGTCGCAGTGGGGATGATCTCATCCACTAGCATGTTTACGAAGCTTACTGCTACATCCGTAAACTCGTTGATGTCGACTGCGCATGCTCTGAACATGTCCCAGTCGACGTCGTTGAGCGCGTCCTGTAGCGTAGCTTCTGATTGGGGAGACCAGCATTTCACCTCCCTTGTAGCTACTTCATCCCTCCGAATGTGTTGTTTATACTCTGGGATGATGAGGAAGATGGCGTTGTGGTCAGACTTCCTAAAGGCCGGGTGTGAAACAGCCTTGTAGCCCTGCTTGTATGGCGTGTAGCAGTGGTCCAGTATCCTATCCCCCCTCGTCGGACACGTGATATGTTGGTGAAAGGTCGGCATGACTTGTCTGAGGTTCGCTTCATTAGGTCTCCTACTACAATGAGGGCTGAGCCCAGATCCCTGTTTTGAAAGGCACTCAGCACATCATGTAGTTCGGATAGAGCCATACCTGTGTCCACTTGGGGTGGGATGTAGACCACTGCAGCAATTACCGAGGTGAACTCACGGGGAAGGTAGAAATGGCGGCACTTAATGCTCAGGAATTAGGAATCAGGAATTCCAGATGTGGCGAGCAGCCGGTGGAGAGAGTAGAAATGCTCCTGGCATCACACCACTTTCTGTTTACCATGAAACACACTCCTCCACCTTTGTTTTGTTCGACTCTGCCGTTCTGTCTGCGCGGAGCACGAAGAATGAATCCGACGGAGTTACGGCACAGTCCGGCACGGTGGGGGTTAGCCATGTCTCCGTGAAGCACAGAATGTTGCAGTCCCTCATGTCACGTTGGAAGGTGACTCTTGCCCTCAGATCATCTAGTTTGTTCTCCAACGACTGTACATTAGCCAGCAAGATGCTGGGCAGTGGTGCGCGGTGCGCCTGCTGTCTCAGTCTGTTCCGAACGCCAGCGCATTTCCCCGGCGTTTCTTTGTTCGGCGCCTGGGGTGAGCGTCCTGTCCATTGTTGTTGGCCGCACCGCGTAGTATCTTGGTCGGCCATGATGGGTCTGGTTTAAAAGTGTCCAAGATCACCGATGTTGAGAAGGGAGCTACTGTCCAACTATAAAACTAGAAGTTCCTGGAATGTATAACAAGGTAATGAACAAGTAAACAGCTAAAAAGGTGCACAGTCTGTGCGGAGCGGTCAGAAGGCGTCTGGACGTGGCTGCGCCATCTTGTAAATCATTCTTTGATTTACATGATGACAGAGTGTTTTGGACTGTTGGTGATGAGGTACAGATTTATACAGTGAACCATCAACACAAACAGGAGCTGACATGTGAAACAGGTAGAAGAAGAAAACCACATGAATCATAAAGACAGATATAAAAGCACTGCGGTGATGTCATTGTGGACGATGCGACCTGGGAGTTACCTGGCGCTTGATCGGCTGGTGTTTGAGCAGTTCAACAAACTCGTCCATCTCGTGGGGCTCCAGAGACAGGAAGCTGAGCGAGCGGACCGACAGCGGCACATCGGCCTTCTTCCTGATGCTCTCCAACATCTCCTTCAGGGTCAGAGGGTTGATCTGCCCCTCCTTCACCTGCTGCCACACATCCTGACCAATCAAAGCGTAGCAGCACGTCACAGGTACATTCAGGTGTGTTTACAGTGAAAAGGACACGCTCACTGCTTTTAAATGGCATTAGGGTCAGTGTGGTGATTTCCGACTAACATCCACTGAACAGTAGCTGATATGGCTCCTCAACATAAGACAGCACATCATCAGGGCACAGTGACATCCTGTTCAGACTGATCTAAACGCTCTACCACTCCGGAGCCTGCATGACATCAGAAAAGAGGAGGATCCTCCAACTGTAATAATAATAATACATTTTATTTATAAAGCGCCTTTCAAGACACCCAAGGACACTTTGCAATAGGATAAAACACATAATGGAACAATGACACAATGAAGAACAATAAAAACAAAAGAACAAGATAAAATGAACAAACAGTGGATTCACAGTGAATATGCAGATTTGAACAGATGAACTTTGAGTTGGGATTTAAACTGGGGGGAGAGAACCAGTGTTTCTTATATCTGGGGGTAGAGAGCTCCACAGCCTGGGAGCAGAGCAGCTGAAAGCTCTGCTTCCAATGGTGCTGAGGCAGAAGGAAGCTGGATAGAAGGAGAAGATCGAAGTGAGCGGGTAGAAGAGATAGTGCTTAACAAGTCACAAAGGTAAGGAGGAGCGAGGTTATGAAGGGCCTTGAAGGTGAGCAGAAGAAGTTTGAATATTATCACAAGGAGCCAGTGAAGTTCCTGAAGGACAGGTGATGTGCTGGTAGGAGGGGATCTGGTGATAATGCGAGCAGCAGAGTTCTGAACCAGTTGAAGCTTATGGAGGGATTTTTGGGGGAGACCATGCAAAAGAGAATTGCAGTAGTCATATGGGAGGTAACGAGACTGTGGACAAGAATGGACGTAGACTGGGTGGAAAGTGAAGGACATGATCTCTTAATGTTACGTAGATGGAAGTAGGCAGAACAGGTGAGATTATTGATGTGAGATTTATAGGAAAGAGAACTGTCTAGGATGACACCAAGGCTCTTAACCTGAGGAGAAGGGAAAACTGTGGAGTCATCGATGGTGAGTGAGAAATGGTTCGCCTTCAAAAGGTTGGATTTGGTGCCAATAAGGAGGATCTCAGTTTTATCCTCCTTGAGCTTTAGAAGCTTTAGAGCTAACCCAGGATTTTAATTCGGATAGAATGGTCTGTGGTCATCTTCACATCTGCTACAGCCAAACAGAAGATGAAGTGCCTGGAGATTAACATAACTGGACCCCTGGTTCATTTAAGGACTGTTTGTCCTTAAATGAACCAGGGTCCCCATGATGTAGGTAATATAAGCACACACACTCGCACACAGACAGACCTGCTCCAGTGTGTTGATCTCCAGGCCAGGCAAGGTGAACTTGAAATATGGCCGCAGGTTCTTGTAGACATAGATGCAGGGTCCGGAGGCCACAGCGACAGCGGGGATGCGGGGCTCGTGCAGGTCCATGAAGAAGGCGACGAGGCCAGCGGGCAGGTCAAGCAGGGTGCTCTCGCTCATCAGCGCCGTGCCGCGGTACACCTTCAGCTTCATCCCCGACGACCCGGAGCCCAGATCCCCGACCACCAGCCGGTTCTCCCCGTCCCCGCTCAGGTCTGCCAGGTCCACGCAGGACGAGAAGGTGTAGATGCCAGCCACCGGGTCGTAGTGAGCGTCCAGCCACTTCCCTCCATCACCACTCGACTCAGCGGAGGACATCACAGCAGAAGGGGCAGGCGAAGCTTTATTCACACAGGAAGAGTCCTGAGCACAGACCGTAAAAACATGGAAACAGCTTTCTGGTCAGAAACCGCTGTATTCTATCTGAAAGCTACCAGGTGACGACAGTTGTAGCTGAGTGGCTCGTTTTGGTCACGCTGAATAAAAATGAAATGTGTTAGCACGGCCTCCTTCACTACATCCATGAACCTCCTCTGAGGTCTTCTTCGTCTCCTCCTGCCTGCAGCTCCATCTTCATCCACCTTTGGCCCATATAGCCACTCTCTATCAATACCTGAACCTCTGCTCCTTCCACCTGTCTCCCTTTCATTCAAACACCTTTCATACCTCCACCCTCCAGGCTCTCCTCCACTCGCTCCTTTCTCTCCCCACAGATCTGCTTTTTACTTCACTCCTGGTTTAATAACAGTTTGTGATGTGAGAGGGCGCTGTTACCTACACACACGTGCTGCTCTCTCGAGACGCAACGATATTTAATCGTTGTATGTTAGTCTCTATCAGTATCCTCTGCCTCCTGTCATGTGTATTATTAATTGACCCCTCTCAGCTCGCGTACCGTGTTTGATGGATCTGATTTCCAGAACTCTCTCACCTGTTAGAGGTGAATCGCCACACTATGGACCCAAAGAGTTAATCAATAGCGGCACTAAAAATAATTCCCCTCCTCCCGGGTTGTCTCACCGTTGTCAAGGCAACCGTGTCGCTTCGTCTTCGTCCTCCGCCCGTTTGCTTCTTTTCGCGGCGTTTCTTCGGTGGAGCCGCTGCAGCTTCGCCTCACGGAGTCACTTTGGTCCCGATAAAGAGGAGTAAATCCAACTGGATCCGCTGCAGTCAGCATCTAATCCCCAAATCCCCTTCAATCCTCCTGCCCGTTACCGACGCGACATGATGACGTCAATTTCATGCGGCGGTGTTTTTTTTTTTTTTTACTGAACAAGAATTCATACATAGAAGAAAATTCAGTCGAATAGAAGAGAAAATGAAATAAAGTTTATGTTACATTTTTTCTCAAAGGGCTGACAGCTATTCTTAATTTCAAATATGACGGTTGATTTCTTTAACCACACTTGTTCATTTGTTACTGGCTTCGATAACTTATTTCTATATTTCTGAAATATAGAAAACTCCAAACTCGACAATCACTAAACAAAACCAGCAACAACAAAAAGCAGCGTCGTGTGACTTTATTTGTTAAAAAGAAACACTATATTGATCTCGCGAGATTCTATATGAAGGCAAAAACGATTCTGTGACGTTGCTTCGTATACGTTCTCTGATTGGTCGTACTGTTCTAGTTTAAAAAGTAAACCGCGGAGAGGACAGCGCAGCAAGGCCGACAGGCAGTGATTGTTTCTCATGTTTGCAGTAGTAAATAGAGTGTGTGTGAAATAAAATATACGACACGTGAGTTCGAGTTTCATACAATATCGCTTTAATTCGTAATCCTGTCATTTAAAACGAAATTCCGCTTTGCTGAAGCCGTAAAAACGCGTAGATGAGATGGCTAATGCTAACAACAAAGCTAGCGGAGTGTAAAAACGGTCTTTGTTTACCTTTTGTTTGCTGTTGTTTCTTTGTGTTTGTTTGCTGTGATTGGTCAAAGATGTGATTTACTCTGAGCTGTGTTTGTGTGACTGTGGTGACCAGTTTTAGTCAGGCTGTTTACACTCCGGTAGCTTGTATTGGGGCAGTGCTGGAGTCAGGCCGAACTCCATTTTCATTTCTGGGAAATTAAAACTCGTTTGAATCTCAGTCGCACAGAAGCCGGCTGATCATGGGAGACATGTTTAAAGGCAGCACCTCATTTAGCTGGTAAAATCGGCGCAGATTAAAGCTCTATTAGGCGCTCAGCGGGCGTCTAGGCTGCCTGTGAGCTGTAGGTGAAACTCCCCGCGGGGAGACTGATAAAACGGTGGTTGATTGGACTGATGTGTTTGCAGAGAGAATGGATTCCAGTTTAGCTGGAAGGCCGGAGAGAGTGGGACCAGTGGAAGTGGGGGACATAAAGAAGGACCTGCTGGCTGAGTTTTCTGCCATGCCAACACAGGTAGGTCCACCACGGTCTGCCCTGACCTCGGACACAGTGTTGTCAACTCGTCAGTAAGGAAAATCGCTATTGGCTGTCCTAAAAAT